>NW_026441630.1:0-75000 GCF_025612915.1 Magallana angulata
ATTTTGAAACAAGCAGACTGCTGTTGAAAATTGTAGGATATTTTTGGAATTTGTTTTAGTTTTGGTTAAATTATTATAATGTTAAAGTTTTATAATAAGGTAATTTTAAGATAAATTGATAGAAATGATTGAACTCAAATTAATTAATGCCTCAAACGGGGTGTGAATGTAAAAAGATATACTGTTTGAATTAGATTAGCCTACAATTGGTATGAGCAAGACATAATATGTTATAAAGGCTATTTTTTTTTATTTATAAAGAAAAAAATTAATGACTTTTCGTGCAAAATTTTATCGCTGATATCAATACGGCATGGAGATGTATGACATATAGGAACACTATTGACCATTTGTCAAAACAATTTTATTATTTGGCGAAACCATTTCTTGTGTTTACAAAAAAACCAAAACATGTATTTATAATTGAGGCGATTATAAATTATCCGAAAGGAAGCGATGCCATCATGGGGGTAGAGATGACCAACATGTGTCAAACTGCAATTTTTTTGTTGTTGTTGGAAATTAACGATGGTCCACTAGGGGTAATCTTCTATAAATCAGATGTCAACCGTTTTCAATATATTTGGACACTTCCTGTTCGAGAAGTCCAGGACCACCGTCAGGGCTCGTGACCTACATATCATTTGATGCCTATTGACACCAAAAAAACAAGATTATTCTATAGTCTAGATGTAAGGATCTCAGCCATTTCAGAATGTGGCCATTTTCTTTCAAGGGGTGTCAGGACCACCCTTAGGGCTTATGGCCTACAGGCTATTTGATTCGCAACGACACAAGAGACAAGAATATAGATGGTTTGGGGGGTCAGGGTCCCACTGTTTTTGAGATATTCTGTTATTTCTAAATCCTGGGGATGGGGGAGGGGCAGATCTAGTATACCCAATATTTCACCTATAAGTCAATAAATTATTATTAAATATGATATATGGTTCTGATTTGATATCTAAGTTATTATATTTTACGTTTTTAAGTAATAACCATTTACACTGGAATCTTCAATTTGTCCCAAAAGATACTGTGTTAGTCCTCCACGCCCATTTGACCCCTTAAAATGTGGTTGGTCATCCCCAAACTAACTTGATATGCAGGCATATCGGGAAAAAAACCCAATGTTTATTATGTGTAAACAATTTCAAAAAACTAAGTATGTTACATAGGAAAGTTTCTGAACCATGCCTCCAAACTTAACTTAATGATGAATATAATATCAAACAACTGTTGTAGTTAATTTATTGTGTTGTGCATTAATAATCCATTATTTGTTACTAATACCATTGTGCAGATTAATAAAATTATAACTCTGTATTGTACATATTTAGTATAAATCATTTTTTGGCAATGAGATGTTTATCCAACGCAATTAAACCAACTTAGTATTGAAACAATTTTGCAATACATGTATTCAAAAGGCAGTTTTAACTTTTTTTTAAATTTTGTTCTTGCTGAAGACATATATATGTACAATGCGCAGGTACAAGTTATATATACAGTTGAAATTCGGGATTCCAAACTCTGGGTTGCCTTTTAAAGGGGTAAATTTAATACGTTGCTACATCATAGTCATAATAGAGAGTTTGAAGATTTTCTATAAAAAATTCAGTGATGTACTAAAAAATTATCGAGCCATATACAGGTCCCAGCATTTGAAACGGTCTTTTGATTTAAAACAAGAAAGGTCATTCTTTACATCTATGTGGACTTTCCTACCCTGCCCATGCAATCTAAGACTTTTAATTTCACGCAAATATTAGACAGATTTTTTATGCATTTATTCCATGCGTCTCAATTTGGGCTACAGCGCATTCTAGTGCCATGTATTCTAGTTAAGTATTTGGGGTATCAACGCTTTTTCTGTCTAAAACACATTTTGTAAGTAGAGAAATTGTTTGTTTTACTGTCAATAGTATTCGAAGTTCATGATTTATTTATAACTATAAGACAGTACTTTCATCGAGTACATGGTCTATCAATTGGAATATTTATCCATCACATAACTATAGTCATAGCTTCAACACAAATCAAAATACAATGTACGCATGATAATTATTCTCAGCGGAGGTCCAAGTTTTTCGGCATTTAAAACCCAAACTTACACCTCCTTCAAAAACGCAACTTAGACCCGGATAAATATTGACGTAACTTAGTTAGTCGGACTAACTTAAGCCCAAATCTAAGTGTTTTCTCTTTGAGAAACGGGCCTCAGAGTTCAAAACTTTTACATCCACATGTTATGAGTTTTACCGTATTTTGATCCCGATGTTTCACTATTTTTAGAACCACAGCATATTCTGAAATACCCGTACCATTATAAAAAAAAAGAGGTAATATCATATAAAGACAAAGTATCGGCCTAAAATGGAATAGTTCCGAATATACAAAATATGATTATGACAAATTACATGTATTAGCATGTAATGTTGAAGTATAATTATATAATAAGGAAGTATCATTCATACGATAAGGCAGTTGAGGCGATCTATATTTAACACTTTTTAAAGTTATTTCATTTTCGTTACAGCATCTTGAAATAAAAACAAGTGTACATTTGAATGTATGCAAATGCGTTTTGATACTTAATACAACTATATTAGGCATGCAAACATATTACATCATTCTGCATATGAGGCAAGAAGTCAAAAGCCGCACAAAAATTAACTTTGTAATTTTTCAGTCTATTGCAACAAGAAATATCTGCAACATTTAATCAGTCGTTCAATTATCGTTCCCTCTCACTCCTCTGATACATCCTGCTGATTACTTTTTTCAGTTTTTTTTAAACAAATGGTCAATTATCTTGAGCGCGATGATAAGCACGGAAGAATCCTAGCCAACACAGAAGGTATCTCAATTCATTCTTAGTGATAATTTTTCCCTTGTCACATAGATAAAAATTCCATCACATTCTGATCAAAAGTCACTTATACCAAATTATTAAGAGCTAAATTGAGCAGATTATATATCAAAACAAACGGTCAATAAAAATTAAGAGCAAAATTGAGCATAATATATCAAAAATGACCTTAAAATATCAGTCGTCAACATACAAAGCTTTTTGAAAAGTTTGACTTTCTGCGCTTGCGGGGTTATCACGTACGGTTGTATTCGATATACATTTGTACACATACGTTATTTACGTTTTTATCATCCTTTCTATAACTTTCAATTAAAGGGACTTCAACAGGTTTTTGCTCATTTACTGCATTTTCTGTATTGACTTCAGTTGCTGCAATTTTTTCCTCGTTTGAGCCTGTCATTAAAAGAAAAAATGAAATTTTAAAAATACAACAATTAAATATACATAACAATAAACGTATGATGATTTATGCACTTTACTTAGAGCGTACCTATTTCTTTGGTTGGTGTATTTCTGCCGATATTCATTCCCGAACATTCCCTGAGACCTATAAAACATTCGTGTTATTGAATTGTTCCACCAGACTAGAAATAGTATGTATTTTTTCGTGGTGAACAAGTCTAGAATGACATATTATTCTATTCATTTTTAGGGTCTTCCGTTTCCAACGGAAGACCCTATTGTTTTTGAATATGTTTTAAACTTATCAAATTTTAATATGAGCAGGTCGTCCGTCACTTCCGGTCGTCACCGGACGTGATTCTAATATTTCGATTTTTGGAATTTGAAAGCATATGCGTTTTGTTGACATTTTTGTACTGAATAAAAATCTAAAAACCGTTTTAAAATCGGACAACGCATTGCAGAGATATTGAAGTTTAAAAATGACGTTTTCCGAAAATCTGCACTTCGTAGTGTAGGTTGAAAAATTAGTTGAAAAGGAAGTTAATATAATAGTAAATTGTACCAAATGCCAACAGTTTAATTGAACCCTATCAATTCAAAATCAAACGAAAGACCCACTTGTTGCTCGCAACAAGGTGCTTTCAGGTAATTCAGGCATTTTCGAGAAATTAAGCGTCAAAGTTTTGAAGTGAGAGTCTGAGTAGCTCAGTCGATAGAGTCGTGGACATGGCCCAGGTGACCAGGGTTCAAGCCCTGATTGCCGCAATTTTTTTTTTACTATTTTTCGCTAAGATCTACGATTTTATCTTTGAAGTGATAAGTTTAATCTAATCTATTCAAAAATCGGACGGAAGACCCACTCGTTGCTCGCAACGAGATCGTGTCTAGTTGTAAATATTATTTTCCGAAAGACAAAATCACGTATCGAAAGTAAGCAAACATAAATTTCTGATACATTTTAAAACAAACTATAATGAACTATCAAAGAAAACATATTGTGTCAAATAGTCAAAGGTTCAGGTCATAACCGCATACCAGCAGGTGGTCGGTTACATGTATATGATATAAGTAATAAAAATAGATTTGCTTAATTGTGAACGTCTAGTTGAACTTGAGGATTTGTTATTAATTATTGTAATGTACTTACGTGACCAATTTCGCCATGTCAGTAAAGTTAAACAGCAAGCAAACAATAACAATACTATTATTGTCACAGTTTCCTCCGTTGGGAAGTTCTGCTCTTTTTCACTGCTACAACAAACATTTTGTTTTCTTTTTAATACCACTGGATATTACTATTAATCGAATGGATGGATGGTAAACATTCAAGTTATAAAAAAACAATTTTAAGGATTATGGGGTGATAATTTTTGTCAGGGCGTGGGCAAATGGTAAAATTATTTCTTATTTCTTATATTTACACTTAAAATTTCTAGCAAGTGAACGATTTATATTAGGATATTGACGCATTTATGTGATTTTCATTTGTTTTAATTATGAACTCCGCATGCGCCCCAACTACATTTTATTAGCGTTTATTGGAATGTACATTACCAAATCTATTTGAGTGTTATCACAGACAATGGCACTGAAAATGTAAATATCAATTGATAAAAATGCTGATTGAGTGGAACGATGGATGGGATTAAATATGATATGATATGTTCAAGATGATAGATAGTTTTACGTTGTACATTACACCACAACCAAGATTGCAAACATCTCACTTATTTGATAAAGACATCCTCTAATCAAAACCAAAGGCGTTTTAGTTTCTGAAGTAGATTGAACAATAATACATCATATAGGATCGGGACCATCTAGCTCCCCCCTCCTTAAATAAAGAAAACTTGATGCAATAGTTTGTAAAAAGTATGTTAAGCCTTTCACATTTAACTAAAACAATATTCCAAAGTCAATGCACATCCTTTACAGTTGTAAATAAATGGTGAAAAGATAATTAAGCTTATATAAAATGATTTGGTTTATCATTTATCTTACATCTATTGATAAGTTGTTAATTATTCCCCAGATATATCTGCGCCGGGTACCCTGACCACACACTTGTTAACGTACCACTGTAAGATATTTTTAAACATTTTATTCTTTGATTATTTTTGGAGTCATAGACAAAATCCCATCGTGAGCCCTGGACCGGTAAATGTCCGAGTAAAAATAAACTTGCGACTTAGAGAGAATAATGACATATATCTCCGCTATTTTAAGACCAATCAACTTGAAATTCGGCATGAGTGTATCTCAGACATTACTGTTCTGCAAAATAAATGCAGATTGCGAGTGGTTTAAAAATTAATTGATTTATTAGGCTTTTGAAGCGAGCTGGTAGTTTTTATCTGGGTCAGAGTTCGACCCCTTTCTTTATTTATGGTTACATTGAAATTAATGTTAAAACGGGCTTGGCCCCTGTGACTTAGACACGGAAAATTCTGAGTACCTTTTCATGACTCAAAAAGTCCAACCTATAGATCAAACTGCCTTAAATTAAAAAAGAGGTCTTAAGATCATCAGGTATGTGTTTCCTAGATATTTGGTCAAGAAAGAGTCTAATCTAAAATCTAATGCACATTAACTATATGATCAAAAAAAATTCGTCGACAACAAATGACCAACTTACCCTAAAGATATGATTTTTATAGTTATGATTACATGTAAGGCTTCTTTACTTAAACCTACTCATCATTTATTAAGATTTAGGTTTTGTGAGGCGCAGTTAAAAAACATAAAACATAAACCATTTTCTTTTTTACTGAGAAGAGGCAGTAAATGTTCTCAGTCTACAATGGTCGTCCAAGGGACGTTGAAAGACAACGGCGACAAAAGATATACACAAGGTCACCTTGGGGAGAAAACGTACAATCTTTTAATTAAATCTCACGAAATGCATAATTCATAAATGAAAACCAAAAAAAAAAAAAAAACAACTAAAAATATCATAATAAAACCTCAAGTACCTCAAATTCAGTAACTCAACAATTTTTAAAAGCTCAAGAAATTAAAAATCGATAATCAAAAAACTAAAAAAAAGCTTAGATTGCGTTATCGAACACCCAAGAAAAATTAAAAATAATTTTTGAGAATCAAGGACACTAAATATCAATATCAATATAATTCTAGTAAAAAAAAAAGTTATTGAAAGTTTTTGATGTTTTTTATACTGGTGATTTGCTAAGTAACTGCAATTTAATTAATTACATACCTTGCAGGCTGATTACCGCTTTCCGCCTTCATTATGGGCACATTAGTACCATTGTTAACCTTTCTTGACATGTTTAGTTTCGAACAGCAAGTTGCATCACGTTTGTCTCTCTTGGCATTGCAGCAGGATTCAAAATTTTCAGTTGGAGTTGTGCTCTCTATATTAGTTTGGTGTGTTTGTGGCTTTGCAATTGGTTCAATACATGTATTATCTAAAATGAATTTTAAAGTTTTGTTATAAAAGTATCAAACGTGTATAATGTAAAATATCATATCATCCATATAAAAGTTCGTACATCTAACGGAATCAGCAGATTGATACTTGAAAGGACATTCTGAGCAAGGTTTGTTGTAATCTTCTACGACTCGTCCTACTCCTCTGTTAAACACAGCACAGCAGTTTCCTTGAAAATAGAAATAAATTAAACAATATAATCCCTTTCTTAAACTAATCATAACTGTGAACAAGAATAATAATAAACGAGAGCATTTTACTGAAACACAAAAGACAAAGTGCTACCAAGAACAGTAAGGAATTTGGAGCTTGACTTTTTCTTTTTTTGCAATATTACGCTTTTATACAATGTACACTGCTTTGTTAGATATAGTACAGAAAACGATAAACATGACCATAATTACATGCATAGATTTACATATATTAATGATTCTCTATTTACAGAATTAAATGCTTTCTTTGGTGATTCATTCTGGTTACAAAGGTAGCGATCATTGCAGAAAAAATACATAACCCGTTATGTATTTTGTTCTGCAATGATCGCTACCTTCATACATGTAACCCATATGAACTATTCAAGAAAGCATTTCATTGTTTATATTAACATCTTTCTTTTTCGGACTTTTGTAGGCTTTGGTCAATCGATTAACAGGGCGCGTCAATTTCAGTCCTGTCAGTTTCTTGTCAGTTTTAGCCGCTGTAGATTTCGACCAATTGATAAACGGGTTATCGGGTTATATATTTTTTCCTGCAATGATCACTACCTTCCTAACCCACATATATCATCAAAAAAATAATTTTATTGTTTATATCAAGATGCCCTTTTTACTAATTATTAAACTGACTATGAAAAGAAATACCCCAAATCGTCTCCCGTGAGACTTTGAGTCTAACATCATCTGGTTATTACGTGTAGTGATTTTTCTTAAGTCGCTGTGGGCTTTGACCAATCGATAAACAGGGCGTGTCAATTTCAGTCCTGTCAGTTTCTTGTCAGTTTCAGACGCTGTAGATTTTTACAACTCAAAAAAAGGAGCGTGTTGATTTCAGTCTGGCTGTTTCTATAGAGCTATGAATTAAATATAAGTTTCCCTGAGAAATAGAGGAAATAATACTTCGTATATGCAAATATATCATGATGTGTGTACTATATTCAAAAATATTAATATGACTAGTTTTACGTGACACTTTTTTGTTATTAATAAACGAAAATAGTAATTCTCAAATTCTGAACTGAGAAGTTCAAGTGCATTAATACACAAAATTATGGCCTCATTCCTCCTTCATCGCTGGCAAACAGTACTATCTATTGAACACCTTTAAATAATTCTTCATCTAGGCACATTCTTGTCATCGATTTCTTCACAATCCCTCACAAAAAATATTCATCCGTTTAATAGAGAATTAAATTGAGAAAATTATAGTGCTTCTTCCAAATATATCACACTTGCCTTATCGTGTTCTATATACTTAATGAATTCATTTCATAAGAGTTGTGCCCACACTTTTTCAGAATCGGTCTTTAATTTTATATTAATAAATGAAAACGCTGATTTTTATGATTCAAATAAATTCGTATAAATGTAAGGTAATCACGTTTTAAGATAATGTCGGTCTGTTGATGATTACCGATTTTATCATGTTTTATATTTAGAGCATCTATTAGCCCCGATAAGTCCTTGCTTTGTGAAATTAGTTCTGAAATGAAATGAATAAACATAAATACAATTTGCTTAGTTCCTGTTTTGGAAGTGCTTATTTTTCAGCCTTTATAAGCTAGATAAACAACGGTTTTTTTCATGGTCGAAATCTAAAGTTTACGCTCATTAAACTTAGTGTTTCGAAAACTAAACTAGATTTGTTTCTCCAGAACATCTAGTTGAAAATGCATTAACATAACAGCATTATATTTTCATGAGATATTTGATCAACATTCACAGGACGAGGCTCTGTCATTCAGTTAACAAAAGGCAACTTAAAAAACATAGCTATGCAATATTTTCAGTAACCTGTATTTTTAAGCCATCTTTCAGTTGACTGAATAGCAAATCCAGCGAATACCATTTTTCTACGTTAAATGTTTTTACTTCAAAGCATAAATAAGTACAAATTGTGGACATATCTGAGTTTTAGTTACTTATTTCAGAGATATGATACGGCTGCAGCCTTTGTTATTTACCACTCTTTAACCACAGAAATATGTTTTGGTAATGCAATTATCTGAAGTGCCTATTGGAAGATAGAAATTGTGCATTTACATGTACCAGTATGATATCTTTAAAACATGGTATTGTTAGTATAGGTTATGGTAAGCCTAACATTTTATTATTAGTTTTTGATTGCCATGATTTAAGATTCTTTCTTGAATGCATACATGAGCGAATGTACGATATAGTTTATCTTGTTGTAGAGAGACAGAAGAAAAGATAGAGAAATAGTGAGGACAATAGAGATTACATAGTAATTAAGATTAATTCACTTTACTTCATCAAAAAGATCGAATCATACAATAGAAAACTTCATTAAAACAGTTTCTATTTAGAATGTCATAAATATATACAATATTCATGTTTGATATAAATAATACTATGTTTTTTTCAACATATGTTTTGATGACACCTTCTTTAATGTATGGATTGAAGAGTAATTATTGATAACAATTTAACCAAATAAAAACCGTTACAGTTACATTTAATTAGGAATGCACTTACAGGAAGCAAAAAGCTTTAAACTATTATTTTTGATCTCATTGCAAAATAAGCTAAATTAATATTTGCGGAACATTTGTGCATTTCCATGTTTTACTTGAAGCATTTAAAATAGTTACACAGAATTTCACTTAAATGAAATTTGATGAACGTATTGTTCAGGTACTCACCTGTTATTAGACCTCTTGGAGCACATACTTCTACAAGTCTATCTTCATACCTAACACAGTGGTACAGTAATGGGTCTTCCTGACATGGTAAGTTTATGTCACACTTTTTTCCCCGTGACCTTCTTTCTATATCTGTTGCATTTCTTGGACAACGTTCTACTGTTTCAAGTGTTGCAAATGTTCCATGACATATATCACTCTGAAACAAATGCAAAGTACATGTACATGTAATAAACATTTTAGCGTAATACAAAAAAGTGTTACATGTAGCAAATGATTTTAGATGAAACGTCGTTAAAAACCCAGCAGTAACTCCTATTAAAATTAGAAACTGATTACTACCTTTGAGTTAATATATTATTAACCTTTCAAAAAGGCTAATACAGATATCCTTGTATAAACCATCTAAAAGCCAATCATTACCCTGTTCGATAACGGATTATACTAAAACAATAAATTCCATCTTTCGTTATAAACCAAAATTAACAATTTTAAGTTACAATACAAATGAAATATTTACCAATACAAATGGAAAATACACACTACATATGAAATTTATATAATGCAAATGAACAATTGTACAATACTAATAAAAGTTATCGAATGCAGACTTTGTTTTTTTTTTTCAATTATGGTTATGAAAATTGATTTGAATCTTGCCGTTAGGCTATATTATAGAGAAACTAAATATGTTTTTCTTGTTTTTGCTATTTTATACTGTACATTAACACTATTTACAATTTATTCGCAAATACTTTGTTAATGCATATATTAGGATATTCCTATTATAAAGTTAATAACTATAAGTAACATGTAATATCAAAATGATAATTGTGAACATTAAATGTATTATCATTTGGAGAGGAACACGTAAGTTGTGAAAACTTGTTTCTAATCCTCTTGAGTAACTACACAATGAAATATGTTCTAATCAAATCAGAAACTACATTTTGTTTGAGTTTTGTTAAGTTTAATCGCAATTGAAAAAATAGTGTTAAACGCATTATTTTTTGGGGGGTTTTAAATGGAGTTTGTCTTTTGAAAAAAAATATTTCAACGAATTATCTCGAAACCTATTAAGCACATACTACAACCACTCGGGTGCCGGTAAAGGACATGCACTGCTTATTTAATACTCTCAGAATGTTTATTTAAAATATTAAAATTTGACTTGATTTGTTGTTCAAATATTTCTGAAAACACTCGCATTTTTGATATATCTCAGCGAATCAGTGCATGTTATATGTAATAAATGATATCCAAACAAAATGTTTCTTCAACCTAGCAAGACAGATAACATTGATACATTCTAGTATAGGTTACAAGTGACCACATTGTTTGAACCCAGGGGTATTTTTAAGTGTGAACAACTAAACAAAACATGGTGTTTTAAGACAGAGAAAAAAAACCCCCAAAAAAACCCAACACAGGATGGAGCTGTGCCATTCAGTCAACAGAATGTTTACTGAAAGATTTGGAAAGGTGACTGAATGGTATATGTATTGTTGTCCATTCAGTCACCTGCACATTCCGTTAACTCACCGCCAATTTTCTGTTGACTTATGGGCAGAATTTCATCCTGAACTGTGCAAACTAATGCATTATCATTATTTTAAGTACGAGTAACATAGATGGCCAAAACAAATTACCTTCGTAAATCTTTTCGTGCGATGGATGTCCATTGTTTGCACAATATGGTAATTTTGAAGCAATAAAAGAATGTATAATACGAAAATCGAAAAAGAGGAGCCTGACATTCTATCTGATGTTTCTAGCGTCTATTTGGGGCGTTCTGTTATCAGAGGTCAACTGGTCAATAGATCTGGGTTTTCTGTAAATATAAAAAAACTGTATTTTAATGAAAATTCCACAAACATGTCGGCACTTCTGTCTTTAGCTTTCCATAACAGTCATATAAATTAAAAGATACAGATTAGACATTCTAGTCTAATCGATAATCCAGACAAGAATGTAGAAGGTATTTAAACATTTATGAGTGTCCGGTGTTTTTGCGGTTAACCTCCCTTAACTCAGTGCGTCAGCTGGAGTTGTGTAGCTATATTTCGTATCCATGTCATACTTCAGCGTGATTGTAAAAAGGAAAACTAATTAGCGTACTTTTATTGCCCTTCTCTCTCTCTCTCTCTCTCTCTCTCTCTCTCTCTCTCTCTCTCTCTCTCTCTCTCTCTAGAAAAATGTTAACTTAAATGATATGGTAGCCCTTACATATATCTTATTGTCCCTGTTACGAGATTTTGGTAAGGAAAGGAATGGATTTATTATATTTAGTTTTTTCCTTTGCTAAGTTTTACATGTATCTATACTAAAATATTAAAATAATAGGCTCGATTTTTTTTTTAGCTTAAATACCGATAAATCGGAAAACTACTGTTGTTTGTTTTATATATTCTAAACATTTTTGATACTTGAAGAATAACAATTTGTTTTTATTTTTCTCAATCATGCTTCGCTAATTAATAATCAACGAAATTTCCTAAAAAAAAAAAATACCGGAAATCATCTAATATCTTTGGATTGTACAATCTTGCGCATGCGCATTACATTCACGCTAAATCAAGGCACTTTATTTTATGTTTTCACAATATCCTATTTGCATTGATAAACCTAGAGACGATAAAACAAATGCGTGTAAAATTTCATTGGAATTTTTTTCTTCTGTTCATCTAAGAAAATACGGGAGATAACTCGAAAAAACGGTGTTGGAGAAATGTTGAATTCTGCAATTAGGCCTATAGAAAAATACTTTTCGAAGAAAGGTATTAACAGCTTCAAAATGATTTGTTATGAACAATTTGACTGTTATTTTCAATGCAACTTTATCAATTTTCCGAAATTGTTTTGGGGCAATCCTGCTATTTTCTGCTACATTACGGGTGTATGAGAGGCGTTGTAACTGTGGTGAAGGCCTTTCCCCAGACACAGTTACATAATTCAAACTCTGCAGATGGTAGTGAAATTAATAGCATTATTGTAGGCTTAAAGTTTGATTATGTAAATGTCAACAATATACGGTGTATCGATGTATCTATTTCGGACGTGTCCGATTTCATATGCTATGTCAACCCGTGCATGCACCAGTTAAAATCAAGTAATCATTATAAATGTATGAAGTTTAATCTGATATCTGATATTTCCTGACAAGTATGTGTATAGGCTTTATATGGGCTTTCTTACTCATGTGACCGTTAAAGGTGCATTGTCACGATTTTGGTCAAAATCTACTTTTCAGTTTTATTATTAACAATGCTTTAGAAATGCACTTATAATGATCAAATGAAATTTGAGGGTCAGTCGTCGAGTTAAAAGCAAGACAGGACTCGCAATTCTTTGTCATGTAAACAAGCCTCTGTCCTGTTTTTGTTTACATAGATTCAATATACCAGTATATCTTTTTTAAGATGATTTGTCTATCTTCTTTATTCATTTTCAGCCCAATCAAACCGTTCTTAACGTTTAACATATTCGTTTCAGGTCTAAAACTTAAATTTTACTTCAACATTCAAAATGTTAACAAAAGGTTTGTTAACATAGCAAAGAATTGCAAGCTATGTAACTCCCTTATAACGCAGCGAATGACGCTTAAATTTTGGTTACCTATTATAAAAAGCTTACTGAAGCGATGTAAACATTTAACTTTGAGAAATAATTTTTGACCAAAATCGTCACCATGCCCCTTTAAGGTTCTTGTGCATCTTGTTTAGAATATAAGATCACTGTTTTGTAGATTTCAATTTCATTTCGTTTGTGTACTTTATTTATTGAGTAATATTTAGATGTTAACATTAAGGACGGAAATTAAAGTTTCATAAATCAGACATGTCTTAAAATAGAATATCTAAATGTAACAGCTTTTAAACATTAAAGATTTTGAGTGCTTTCAGTGATTTTATCGTTTTACGTTGCCGCTGTATTTTGCTTTCTTGATATTAAACTTGTATTCATTTGACATAACAATGTTTATTACATACTAAGTAATAAATGAAGGGTTTTTGCATATGCGATATAGCTAACATTATAATACCTGTATCAATCTCAAGCTGATACAGATTCTTAAGAGCTGATAGTGATATGCATGGATGATACGGATCAGTATCTCACCCCTTTTGTAGTTCGTCTGATTTTACCACTTCAGAATTAGGTAGAAATTTAAGGCAATGATTCATACGTCACAAAACAATTTACGCGTAATTACGTCTTCCTAGAATTAAGGCATAAACTGTCTTAGATATGTTATTACCATAAATATGTATTAACTATAATAATGTATAATATTTTCAATATTACATCCTAGCTCAGCCCTCAATTAGTATCAGCCCTTAGCCCTCTGGCTGATATCGGTGTCTCGGGCTGATACAGGTAATATGAGAAATGGTATGTATTATTCTCTATATACATATATCTATATACATGTATCGATATGTAGTAGAAGATAGTCATTTTATTTAATTTGAAAAACAGTTAAAACATATCAATGAAAAGACAAAAATAACTATAAACTGATATTATTCTAAAAACCCATTTCTAGATTTGCGCTTATATGAAATACATGTTAATATAGTCAACTTTTAACAAGCCACGATATACGCAGACTCAAAAAGATACGGGTTTTTTTGTATACATTTAAAATGTCTCTGCGCGGTTCTAAAAAAAAATCATAAGCCCCCCCCCCCCCTTATGATTGTTTTAGAACCGCGCGGAGAGATTATCCTGAGAGATAATTTTGTATTTTTTTATTGGTTGATTAAATAAGTGTGAATTTTCCAATGGGTGGATCTGATCTCATTCTAGATCCGCAATGCAATGTATTGTATATATATGCAGTAACAATTTTTTGGCAAATTATTTGCAGGAACGGTTAATTTTTAAAAGAGGAACATGTCGACATACTTGTCGACAGGACTTTATTTTCATTTGAGGTGAAAAGAGGTGGGGTGATGCACGGTTCTGTCCAGAGGTACCCGTGGAACATGTAGATGGAAAAGAAATAAATTTAAACCAAATTTAAAGATGTTTTTGAAAAACAATAAAAGGACTGGGGTACAAAATGTTTAGAAGTAGCTTTTCCTGTATTATAGTACATGTAAAAATTATCACTTGCATGAATCACTATGTACCTCTCGTTAGGCTACAAAACTGTGTAACTCTGAATAAATGCAATGAATTGATATCCGCCTGAAATTCCGTGTTAAAAACTTAAAACTGCAGGTTTTAAAATCATGGCTCACTTTTTAAAAAAAAGTTTTGAACTTGTGATATGACAACATACTTTGGTGCACGCGATTTTATATTCTTACGTTTCAACACAGAACGGTGGAATCGCAGAAGTAAATATACGTATACGCGGTAAAATTAACGAATCTAAATTATCAGAGACTTAATTACACAATAAGTAAACGAAAACAAACAAGGCAAAGAGATTGAAATACGTTATGTGATATAATTGTTTATACGTTTTGGTTTAAAATCTAAATCAAATCTTCATAAAAAATACTTATAGAAAGTTCTAAATGAAATATTTTTTTTTCCAAAATACGAAACATAATTAATGTATGCTTCTTATTTACACAAATTTTTGAAGTGATAAAAATGTGTATGTTTCATTCACAGCCATGCTTATTGTAGGTTGACTTTGTTTATTTTAATATAAATAATGTACATGTAACTAAATGTCTATGTTTAGATTTGAAGGTGTTTATATAAGCTATGATACATGTAACTTAGAGACATGAACCTCATACATGTCTACCTGTCAACTGGTCTTGATTAAATGAAGAGTTGAATTGACCGACTCCCATATCAAGCTTGCGATGATGATAATTATGATACGGGTGCTAATTATGAGATCTGTAAGATTATACCGTCTCATGTAAATAACTGATGCGCAGTTGATATAACTGATATAATGATGCTAATTCATCAGTTTTAAATCATTGTCAAAATACTATTCAGTTGTCAAATTGTCAAGTTGTGAAATTAAAAATCAGTTTTCAATTGTACATGTAAAATGCATGTATTTCGGATGATTTACTAAACACCTGGTTGCTAGACGACCTAGCATAGGCTGATGCTGGAAGATCAGTCCAAAACATGAAAATTACATGGTAATATAATGTAAGCACTATACATAATTTAAGTGAATTTAATTAGAGTTACTAAACCATAGAGATTTCTCAGATTAGGTATCGTGAAAGATATTTGCAAGGGTTCTGTCTCTTAGAATTTAGCATTTTTTTAACATGATTGCTCTTATTCACCTATACTAACAAATTGATTCAGCATGCTTTGTATCAGAAACGAAATCACAATTAATAAGTATTTTCAGGAACAGTTTTGAATAAAGAGTTTGTACATATAGTAAATTAGTGTATAATAAATATTTATATGAAACTGTATGACACATAATTTATACCTGCATACATAAGCCAAAGCAGAAATACCTTCACATGCTTAAATATGCCACATTGCTGAATTTCCTACCTTTTTTCATATAGTATTCCCTGCTAAAGAAACTGTAATAGAATCTTGTAAAATCTTGTGGTCTTTAGATTGTAGACGAATGGTGAATTCAATGGCGTTGGCCTGTATCTCCGAAATAGACTATGACTCTGTTGTCTTAAACTGGAAATTTCGCTCAACATGATAGTCCGCACCGAATATGTTGAGTACAGATCAATAACTCTAACACTGGTCGCTATGACAACCTGCAAATTATATTAATATATCATAATATATAGTGTGTTATAGATAACGGCAATATTCAGATAAATCTTAAGACATCATTACTGATTTTGGGGTGCATTATTTATCTGAGATACATAACACATTGACACTTTGTCATGGTAAGACACTCATCATCAATATCCAAAGCATACACTGTAAATTCAAAACAGCTAGTTGAAACTCACTAATAGTTTATAATGGAATACATGTATATTCAACGTGCTAGTTTTTCTGATATTTACATTTCAAATACTTGAAAGAGATTAATTATAAGTTTTAATTCACTAAGTACCTTTTAATATTTAGTGACATTCATAATACAATTAGATGAAAACATCCTACTAGTTTGTTTACATCGTGTTCTGTTAAAACGAAAGTATATACGATAATGGTGTTTACCTTGTAAACATGTGAAGTATTTCTCGCTGGGATACTTGTATCCTTTTTGTATATTCTTTGGCCCCATAACTTAAACAAAATCTTCCTACGTGTACAATGTCCTCGACAAAACCAAAAGTGATCGCAGGGACGATAAACAGTTGATGTTTAGCTTGACCTTTACTTCTATGTTTCTACTGACACAAGCCTCGCAAGCATGCATTAAGATTTAAAAAATTGAACTAAAAATCACTGGCTTAGCTTAAAAACTTATAGGATTTTGCTACAATAATATAATGCAATATATCAATTGAAAAAAATATTTTTATATGAAATATTTGATAAAAAGAAACTCGCCTTAAAATTGATATTTTCTTTCTTTATACACAACCTCTAAATCGGCGTCAAAGCGATTACTATTATTAACTGATATTTAAAAAAGAAATACAGTAAATTAACACACTGCATGCAAATCTATCTTAAAAAATGAAGATAACATCCGCTTACCAGTATGGGGAAATACTATATGAACCAGACATAAGCAACGCTTTGTTTGTGTTTAAAATATGCATTACGATTGGTTGATTCGAATGAACACCTTCGTGTCATATTGGTTTATGTCAAAAATGTTTTTTGAAAAAAAATAAATTGTTTCCTTTCGATTTTTTTCCGGCCATGGTCTACTGTTTGCTTTATTTAAAATTCTCTAGATACTAGTTTTGGATAGGCACTTCAATCATATCTTGCCTATTACTTAACAATTACCGAAGCCAATTGAGCTCTTTTTCGAAGTTTAAAGATATAACTTATAACCTACGATATAACCTATGCCTTTTGCAGCTAAGTCGGAATTATAATAAGATATGCAATTTCGTTGTTAAACTTTTTTTTGTTATAAACTACAATTTTCTAATTAAATGACAAACCAAATTTTGGCCTACACCTCTTTGTATTTCATATATTTGAGTGAAAATGTATCTGGATGCCCTAATGAAATCCACGAAAATTACATTACTGCTGGTTTCTACAATATTGGTTTGATTTGTTTTTCTACAAAAGATTTCTTGAAAAAAAAATAAGGATTTACTTGTTTAAGTAACATGCAGAAATACCATAATAACATATTTCTTTTTTAATTATTAGAAAATCATACTGCTTAAAGATACAATTTTGTAATTATGAGATGATACATGTGTGCAGTCACGTATAAACAGTGTTCTAGCTGTTTTAAAGATGCTTGAATTATGCAATCTATTAATAAAGTACTTATAAACATTAGCATTAAACTAACTCACTATAAAGTTATTTTACACATACTTGTAAAGAACTTTGCCGACGGCATTGCAACTGCAACAAGGATTTTGTTTATGCAAAGCGAAAAAAAAATGTTTTTGTTATTGTGAATACTATGCAATAAATCCTTATTAAAATATTTTGATTTCAATTTCCCTTGCCTGAAATCCCCCTTTTTTAGACTGGATAATTTTAGGGACTTAATAGGCTATTTTATGTTACATGCAGTTTCGTAAAAAATCCATATATACCAAATGATAGACCATTTTTAGAGAGTATATAACCACTTTTGTTTTTAGTGCGTGTCTTACAGACAGGTAAAATACATCTAAAAATTAATATCCCATACGAGGGTTGTTCAAAATTATTGAGACAACACGGATATTTCCTTATCTAAGTGACGAGTTAGGGTAAAATTGTGCATGAACATTCAAGAAACCTTAACATTTCAAATAATTAGAGAAAGTAATATTTAAAAAATGTTTAATATTTTGTTTACAACGGTAGATAAACAAATTGTTGGTCAGGGTACCCGGCGCAAGCATAAACTCGGAGAATAATAAAACTAAAACATTGTCTATATATTAAGTGTCCGCAAACGTACAGCTTATACTAAATGAAATCAGATAATATATGTTCATTTTGCTATTTATTGTAACTATATATCTTTTGATCAAGTTTCACTAGTGTCTGAGTTGAAATACGGATATGGTACAGATATATTTACCAAGCAATAGGAATTTGACAACGACGGTATATAGGAATTTGACGCCAAGGCAGCGCAGCGAATATACATCAAATTGATGGAAATATTCTAAAAAAGACCTTTAAATGCCACCCAATTGCTTTAAAAAAAAACTATACGATGGCAAGGGATAAAGAGCTTCAGTTTATCGTCTTTTTTTACTAATTGTTTAGCTAGAATTCAGACAAAGTGACTAAATATCAAGTACTTTTTACACACTAACTGATATCAACGCTAACAGTTCTAAAATATGTACAGAGAATCACTGTAGGAGACATTTCACAGTAATTTGACTTTCGGTTAGAAATGACCGGACTTTTTTTTCACCAAAATCAAGAATGGAGGGAATATGCGAATGTTGACATCTTGAAATGTCAACAAAATATGGGAAATGAAGAATTATTTCTAATTTCCCTTTGTTTGTTAGGTGTTTAAAACATAGGATCAATAAGAAGCGTAAAAATGACGTTATGGTCAGTTTGCGGTTGCACCCGGTCACTGGACGATGGCAATTTGGTCAGTTTACCAGGAACGATCTAGTCATGCTATTGGACAATAATTTTTTTACATTGATAAACTCTATTCTGGTGTAAGTGTTGACGAAATTTCAAGGGTGTATCATTTCCCCCAAGGAAATAAGAGTAAATTATATTATATCTTAATAACAACCCTCGTAGGAAAACAAAAATTCCATTAGATAAAAAAACATTTCTTACGGGAAATAATTTAGAAATCTTTTAAGATTTTCTAAAAATCTTAAAGGAATTATAGGTGAAAAGTATTTCCTGCAGGAATTTTTTCAGACAGGTAGGTTTTTTTTTGTAGGAAATAAAATTCTACTTGATTTTTTTTCAAATTTTATCGGATTTAAATTCCTACAGGAATTTTTTTTATTCCGGTAGAAACTTTAAATATCCTATAAGATAATAGTTTTTATGAAAAAAAATTGTTTTCCTGTGGGATTATTTTAAGGTACCTCCCTACACCTACACTTATACTTTTTAAGACACTAGGTCGCAAGATGGCGATTTAAATGATTTGTTAAACTGTTTATATTGTTCAATTGTGTTGTATATCGTCGTAGCTCAGTCGATAAAGTATTGGACTTTTGAACCGTAGATCATGAGTTCGAATCAGCCTGGATTTTTTGTTCATGTTAACTGAATTAAATATTTGAAAAAATAATTTTTCATGGAAAATTGCAGATGTTTTTGCCTATTATACTTAAATTAATACTTCTTATCCATTATGATATCTATCATAATCAAGAAATGTTCTGCTGATTTGAGAAAATATCAATTTCATGGTGTAGTGAGCCATCTTAAAGGTAAATTAATACCTCACCTGACAGGTGAGATAGATGATAAACACTGGTTGTTATACACCCTCTTAGCAATGGTCTATCATACAGCACATATGACTTTATCGATGCATGCAGCTTAGACGGGTGCAAAAATGCTACCCTGGCACTTGCATAATTATCCGGCATAGTGTTTTCCTTGTACATGTACGATATTTAAAATTTTGAAACCCGGTTGTAACGTTCACGATCTATATTACAATGTACATGTATGTAGTTTTCGATTTTGAGAAACAAAGATATTTACATACATGTACTTTCTGTTTTGGTAGGTGATCATGATATATTTCTGTAAGGTTTGATTATAACATTCGTGATTTCCGGGTAATAAAATAAAATGGTGATACATTATATTCTGTATTATTGGACATTTTTATAATTTTAGACAAAGCAAATGGGCTATTTAATTCCTAGATTGAGGTGCTTGGGTTACTTTGTGGTTATACATAAATCCATAGAAGCTATTCTCTTAAAAACATAAGGTTAGTAGTACTGTGTATTTTTAACAATGTAACATAAATTATATTGCAACATCATTGCCAGAGCTACATATTTTATTACCTATGCCACATTTTCTCTGCTTTATAAGATTGTTGAATTTCATATAACGATAGATACTTGGAATTTATATATTCAAATACTTTCAGATTTTATGTAAATGAAGTTATTTGATATCTGGACAGGGACTTAAGTAAAAAAAAAAATGAAATCTGTCGATAACGAGCAGTGTTCCAAATCATGTCTAAAAAACACAAAACAGGAGCAACGCAAATATAGACCTCAACAAAACTAGAGGTATGATTAGGTGCCATGGAAAAGTGAGCATCCTCTGCTGACCGGTCACACCCATCGTGTGCTCTATGAAGTAATCAGGAAAACAGGAAAATTTGTAAGTAATTCGGTGATAAATAATGGCCTAACAATAAGTATGAACACGTAAGTCAGTGGAAGATTTAGGAATTGTTCATACGTATAGTATACCGTTGCGTATCAAATCAACTAAATGACAAAAACTCTAAATGCAGTGATGAATATGCTTTTTTGCCTGAAACGTTGTTACAAACGTGCAATTTCACGAATACAAGTACGTGTACCAGTTAATGCAAAAACATAACAAAAAACTCTCCCAATGACTTAATGTAGTTTAAAACGTATCTTTATCGGGGTCCGTTGGTCACCAATTTTGGGAACTCTAGTACATTTTGGTATTCTAGGCAATTTATTATTACAATAGCCAATGAGCAGTATAACATGAAATTTTCGACATATAACGTACAACGTTTGCAAAAATAAATAATAATAATATTAACGCAAAATGATTGCAAATAACGCGTTATTTTTGCGAATATACGCATTACATTACGCGAAATAAATAAATGCTGAACATCTTTTGCGATATAACGCGTTGTAGGTAAAGTGACACATTGTCTTCTTCTGTGCTTAATAAGATCAAGGTTTGTTATTGATATTTTTTTTTTAAATAGATCTTTGCGATCATTATACAATGTAATCTATAAAGATTTCAAAGAGCGAAATTATTTTTCCTTAATTGTATAGCATTCATTCTTCGAATACCTAATAGTATAAATGATATCAGGACGAAACATAAACTTGAATGTAATTGCTTTAACCTTAAGTTCTGAATTAGGCATTGAATAAGATTTCATTGCGCTTCTTCAACCTAAAATAATAATATAAACAGATGGAAACAAAATACGATAAGGACAATGATTTTACATGTACCCATATGTTTCTATAATATATTTTTCACTGAACATAATGTCATAGAACTTTCAGTAAAGATTATTGCATATGTTTTACCTGAGCGAGTCCCAGCGAGAGAAAGAAGAATACTGATGTTTATCAGCAATGGTTTTGGCATCGTATCTGATTTTGAGTATCTGCTAACACTTGCTTACATACAGTTTTGGTATGTATAGCGCTCATCTTTATTATTGGTAGTGGAGACAGAGGTGACATTTTTTTATGACAAATCTTTAAAATCAAATTGAAATTTGATTTTGAAGGAATTTACTCATTTATCTTTTAGGGAGCAGGTTAAAATTTACAGGAAAAATAAACAACAAAGAAGATAAAGGTATACGGCAGGTAACGCACATACTTTTTTCGTCGGATGAATTACTGAAAAAAAATATCAATATATCTGAAAACGTTTCAAACAGTCGTTCCAAGCGATGTATATTTAAATTGACTTCCAATTAAAACCACTAGAAAGAGGTTCCATGCTTGGAATACATTGATGTATATTATTGAGAAGAGTAGTAATTAAATGAATAATGAGGAAAGTGGAATGAATCTATGTTCATTATGTCATATACGTAACTTGATCATAAAAATTGGAAGTGTGCGCTTTTTAATGTCCTCTGCTTGTCGTTTAAACGTAATAATACTAAGTGAGGTATAGGAATCATTATGCGTAGGATTGTCTCAAGTGTAGTTGATACGTTGCCTATGGATGAATGTTTTTGATAAATGTTCTAACGAACAACATTCTTTATCTATATTTATATGTTGTTTTTGACAAACAATTATTAATACTTATATCATTGTGTGTCACAATATTTTTATGGCCCCCTTTTACATTAGAATCATTATTTTATTTTCCGATAATCAACAAAAATAAAAATAGGACAATAATATAAGTATGTTATGTCATGGCAAAAGTCACGTTTAGCATTTAAATTAACTGATTTTTGTAACTGAGTGGTTACCGTATAAGATAAAAGGAAACAGGTAATCCTATAGAGCTGTGATGTTTAGGTTGAGGGTACGATCCTGATAGTTTATAATTTTTTTAGGTAAGTTTGACCCTCCTCTAATTAACCCCCCTCCCATAACACACACTTTAAATTGATGATACATGTCTGAAGGTCAGATTACTTATTTATTCAATGTATTCTATATTTAAGGTAAAGTTTACAGCTATATTTTTAAAGAAATTGCACCAAAGTTACATACCATTTTGGTCACTTTACTTAATTTCTTTTTAACTTAAAAATCAGAATGATGATTTTGCCGGACATGTTTTATAACTACAAAAGATTAAACTCATGATTTCAAACTGTCATGTTGATGAAATGTATTTAATTTGGTAAAAATGTGTACATTCTTTTTGTGACTATTATGGGGTTATTTATGGTGACAACGTTTGGAAAATATTTCACTTTTAATATCATGATTCTTTTCTATCAATTTTTGTTGAACTGTCCAAGAATTGAATAAAGTAGAGACAATTTTGGTCAACAGTTATGTTTTAAGACATCTTATCTTGAACCTTTTTAAGTCCACGGATTTCAGGAAAAACTAAGTATATGTATAACCTTGTGTTCATTAATAACTATTTAAAACAACGTTTTTGTGCAAATTAATAAAATGCTTGTGTCCTCATAATTTCTGCTGTGCATTACAAAACGCCGTAAATTAAACACAATTAAATAAATTATTACGCCATATAAATCTTGACGTCATATTTGAAATGTAGGGTATTTTGTATTACGTCACAATTAAAATATAATAATTATCTCTGTTTCCGCAAACATCACCTTGAAATTTCAATCACATGCACAGCGCTTCACCCAAACAGCAAACATCAAATAGCAAATATACTTTATAGAATAGCACTGTACCTTCTGACAAGCATTACCCCCCCCCCCCCTCCCCCAACACGTATAGTAATTCTGAAATGCTTTGTTTGCCGATACAACGGGGTACTGAACATCTTTAAGAAAAAGACCATTTTGTTGAAAAGAGTAGATTTGGTCAAGGGGGAAAGTATATCATAAAGTCCACATCAGAATTTTTCACAAAGTGGAGAAATATCAAACCTGTGAACCAGACAAATAAATCAAGATCACTTAGAAGATGTTTACCTACCTACACTCTAGGTGTTGCATAGGTCATATTATATATAGTCGTAATTTTAAAGCGGGAAGATTTTTACACCAAACATTGAGTTAGGACGTATTATCTTAATATAAAAACGTGTACCAGGAAGCATTTTGGTGTAAATTTTAAAACGGAAGTAAATCTGTGTTTAAATCTAATGTACGTACTGATAATTATTTTTAAATTATGAGAACATTCTATATAATGAGCAACAGTTTAATGTAAAAAAAAAATGCCTTTTTTATCATTGACAGTGATTCATTTGTTAGGTTAACAACTTTGACAATCGGTAGTGTGGTCAATTTTAAAAATATTCGTTAAAGACCCCTTCCCTTATTAGCATATAAAAAATATTACAATCAATATTAAAAAATGTCAGATGCCAGCAGCAATTATAGCCCGATTTAGAGTATATTTTAAAATGCATTGAAAGTTATGTAACAAAGAAAATTACTTATTTTTTAAAACAAATTTTAAATATAGTTATTAATAGACCGTGTATTTTTTTTTATCACTTTAACTTCTTTAATGCCCCGATTCATTTAAAATAACCGAGATTATTCAAATCATATTAATCTTACCTCAATTTGGCTGATAGTTCATTCTCAAACATTGGACGCCGATTTTACACCAAACACAGCAATACCCGTAAATTACGTCACGTGACTATTATGACTCACATGTAATAGCATCGGTATCCTATTTTTAACCATAACTCTTTTTGCTCTGATCAACTTCATGTTATTTTTCTTTATAAAAATATTAAACTTGTGATTTTATTTTTCGAAGATATTTTTATACACGTTTGTATACGTAACGCGATTAAAGAAATGAGCACAACCAAGGACGGATCTAGGATTGAAGTTGGAGGGAAAAAGAGTTTAAGGTATGGTGTTTGGGGTCATGTGTGTTCAGTGCAAAGCCCTAATGGAAACCCAGGGGCGAAGCCCTGGAAAGCTCCTGATCATGAATTCTACAGATTTCTTAGGGTAAAAATGAAAACTTCATATTTAGACTTCCATGATTTTCTTCTCCCAATTATACTAAAATTATTTACAATTTTTAAAGGTTTGGGAAGCTTTAAATAAGCACAAGTAGCTTATTTCATTATTTGTAGACATGTATGTAGGGTTTTTATTTATGGGATGTGGGGGGAATTTTGACATTGGGAGTTTGTGTGCTTTTTCATCATCATATCATCTGATTATTTTATTGATTCACCTGAAAAAAAATTGTTATATTGTTAATCCTGGCTTGCTCATTTATTCTTTATCAAATTAGGTTAGCCTACGGGAGTGGAAAATCCACAATTTTGCTTACACCCACCCTGGAGTAGATCGCATCATTATCCATGGTCTAATACTGATTATATAGAGATCTGCTTTGACCTTCATATTATCTTTTTTCAAGATCACTGCACACAATTTACCAAAATGTTCAGTTTAAGTAAAGTATTCGCCAAAAAGGGCAACATAGAGAGTATATATATGCTCTTAAAAACAGGATTTTTGTTTAATCTGATATGACGTTAACACTTGATCTACAAACATCATTCAAAGTCAATGCATACTTTTTGATCAAAGGAACCATGCGGGTGACGTATGAGCCAGAATTGAGCAAAGGAATTGAATATATGCTCCGAACAAGAAATTTACATAAAATTCTGCTATGACCTTGAAAATTGGTTCAAGGTGACGACGCACCCGTTGTTCATAAACTATGTTTATGTGAAGTATGAGCCAAATATGACTAAGTGGAAAACATATATGTGCTGAAAAAAGATTTTTGCATGGTCCAATATGACCTTGACCCTTCATCAACAAACTTCAGTCACGATCAGTGCACACCCTTCACCACAGACACTCCGTGAGTGAAGTGTAAGGTAGATTGGACAAAGGGGAAAGAAGATATACCCCGGAGAAGGATTGTATTTATAATGCTGCTGTGATCTTTACCTTGGATATAGAAACAAAGTTTAAGATCACTGCAGATCCTTTTTCCAAAGGCTCTTAGTTGGAGAAGCATGAGCTACATTGAGCAAAGGAGAGAGAAGTCATGCTCCGAACAAGCATTCTCGGATGGACAGACTGATGAAAGGACGGACGAACTGTTCACTATAGGCTGCCCACAAAGCGAGGTCATTATTTATTGCAACGGAATGCAACTATCTGGTATTGCAGTATAATAAGGCATCTGTATACATTTCCTTATTAAAGTAATCTTTGGTTGGTAATGCATACTTTTTTTCAATTTTTACCACTAGATTACTACAAATATCAGCAACTTGTAACATTTCCAGAAATACAGATCCATGTTTGTCTGGGATCGAGGAAATATCATCAGTAAGACGTCCAAGGGAAAAGAATCTTGCAGTTTCATAAACCCATTTGAGTATGTGAATAAATTTGTATTATTAACATACATTTATAATTACAAGTTTAAGATTCAAAACATCAACTTCAAATTTCTTGAAATATCATATAAATATTGCACTATATATAACAAGTATGTCATTAATATGACATACTGGTAGGCGCAATATATAATGTATCATATGACTCTGTTTCATAGTCTCACTATTTATGTTAAAGAGGAGTTCGGGCACTGCTATTGAAGAACATGAGGATTATGAGCCAAGTTTTGACATAACTTTAAGGTATAACATATACCGTGAATACCTTATCTTATGATCCCAACATAAGTGTCTAAATTTTAGAGCTATTGCATCATAACAAATTAGTATACCATTGTTAGCCATTATGCATGTACCATAAATAGGTGTTATCTAGTTATAATAATATGTTTTCCATCGATATTATAACTTATGACATTATTAACATACCAGGAACTTTAGTTACAAGTATCAAATCATGACATTGTATCATTTATTTTTTTTTAAGGGAATGAATGGAGATTTCCATTGCTCCTGCTAGTAATGATACGTTGATGAGGTTGAAGATGAGGAAGAATCAGAAAACTTTCAACCTGTATGCCTTACCAGGACATGTAACCGCATTGAAACCCGTGAGGAAATGCAGGGATTTCTAGGGACCACATTTGCATTACATACTGTAGTCAACTTTTGATGTAGCAAAGATGAATTTACCAGAAATTGCCAAAGACTGTCGGACATAATTTGAAGTTGTAAAATAAGTTGTTGCTTCGGCTATGTACCTGCAATCGGTATGAAAGTTTGCTTTATATGATTTTATAGTTTCTGGCACAATCCATATGTCACAGATTTTCGAGCGGAATTAACTAAAATTTATATTTACTGTAAGACATAGACTAAGACAATATTTTTACATTATTTTTACATATTTAATATAGTTTGAATTGATGCACATTGAAAGTAATTGTCTTTCTATGGGAACTGGTCCTCCACTGTTGTCTATTGCCACTTGGTCTTGACAACAATGGACTGGTGAGGTCCTCCAATGGACAATGTTCTCTACTGGCCACTTAGTCTACACAAGACATCACCAATATTCGGCCACCATCGATGAAAGTGGTTTACACAAAAGATGGAACAAGGAACATGCGCCAACATAGTACACAAACACATTAAGTACATAATAAAAGCAACTGTGGCTTTTACACCAATACGCACCATACTTTACTTACAGGCTATACGGTCGTGAATGACACACTTAGCATAGACGCTTATTACACACAAAATACTGATATACAGTCTTAAAGAAGACTTACTATAAAGCATGTTAGCTTTTACACTCACAAAATACTAACTCATAATTACTTTAATGCAGTGTTGCATAATACTACTCATGACTACAAAAGGAATATGACCATAATAGTCTGCCATACTTATAATAGATTCAAACATAGACATTTAAATTCAAACGTAACAAATAAGCATAAAAACGATTGAAATACCATGACTGGGTGTTTTAGAACAGTAATGAATGAAATGACGATAAAATTGACAATTAATAAACCTCACCTCAGAAAAAGCCAGTACCAGGTTCACCCCAGAGTAAGCACACAGCTATTTAAATTAACAAAAATGCATAGTGACTGGATGGTATGCACGAGAGACGTATAAGTGCGTCCTTCCCTCTGGACTGCCGCGTCCAAACTGATACTGCACGGACTGGCGGGTTTAAGGCCCAGTGAACAGAGGTTCAATATGGGTATTTACAAATATGTATGACTAAAACACTAATTATAAGGGGCTCACCACGGTATATGTGATTAAATTAAAATTCGAAACTAAATATATACAATGATGAATTTTAATGTGACACCATATTTGAAGGAGACAACAGAAACTCTTACATGTATTTGATGCAAATGTTTTATAAATTAATAGATGTATTAATTCATCCTAAAATTTAAAACCTTATTATTGTTAACTGCATTTTTTAACCATTATATAAATCACATATCTCGGATAACAAGATTGTTTTTATTTTTAATCTGTTTCAATAAAGGTATGTTGGAAAGGACACTGACTACATAGATGGTGTTCTCAGCCACCCCTTAATAAGCTGGTGCAAAGTAGAAATTTGATAATCACTGCTAGTGTTGTCTTATCGGGGAGTAACTTTAAAAAGTTTTCCAGATGTACCCAGTTTTTTTTACAGGTTCCAATTCTCAGCAAGTCCACCTTTTACATGTACAAAAAGCAGCGTCAATATATTGTCTCTTCAGTAGGAGAACACTGCATAGACCACCAGAATTCAGTATTAAACAATTTTAAAAGTTTAGGCTTAGAAGTACTGGTAAAATAGATGAATGGTTTTTTAGGAGGGGGTTGGAATAAATAAGCATGATGCTGTGATTTGTAAAAAAAAATGTTTCCGTAGTTCCATATGGATGAAATTGTGGTTTCATCTATATTCATTAAATGCCAATTTTTATGGTGTTCATTGATTAGTTGATCGGGAAAAAATAAATATTCATTGAAGTGTTATATTTAATAGAATACTTTAAATAATGTATTAATAGAATCATTTACCATGAATTTAAGTATGCTGAGACTTATCCAAATTTATTGCTCATAAATATGAATGAAACCACAATATACACTACACAACTGTCCTATTGACCTTGGCTGACTCTATTTTGCACTTTAGCGGATGAAAGAATGAAACGCCCAAGCAACTGTGCCCAATATCACTCCTATACATTTAAGAAGTACACCACCAATCGAATACTATGTATTATTACCCTGGATAAATTGTTGAGAGAAGAGAAGTACCAACTTTAAAAAGGCCTGTTTTGTGAAATGCTGACAGTTTTTGCTGAGTAAAGACTTGAAAGTAGTGAAAGTTGTGACAGACGCACAACCACATATTTCCTCATTGATTAGTAAGTGGAATACCTGCCGTCTTACAAGTGCAGTCTGTCTTCAACACCCGCACCTTTTTTATATATAAAAAAGCCCCTTAAAACAACAATTTATTCTTTTTTTCTTTCTTATTTTTTGGTTCATATCAAAGCTTACATAAATACAAGTCATATAGACTTATGCATTGTTTGCATTGAATTGGAAGATCATCAAATGCATGGCGTTTGTTTTAAAATGTATTATATAAATAGTGCCTGTTTGGGAGGGTAACAGTTGAAATTGACACCCCGAGAAAACCACTGTCAACCGACGCGATGCGGAGGTTGACAATGGTTTTCGAGGGGTGTCAATTTCAACTGTTATCCTCCCAAACAGGCACTATTTATTTTGTTATACTGAATGTCTTTTTTAAAATTTTTAAGAAAATTTTACTGCTTTTATATAGGAATAACGTGAATTCTACAGCGAACCGTACGCGCATAATTTTCGCGCATGTAACATTTTTTAATGTTACCCGTTGCCAAGTGCGTTGCTACCGCTGAGGGTAATAGTAAATATTATTAACTGCGTCTTAACCAATCAGATTTCAGTATTTAACATGAAAGTATAACAATTACTTTTACTACACTTATATAACTATTTTATTGCACGTTACAGAGAATGAATATCCTAATAGCAAGCGTTCGACAGATGTGTGGCATGAAACGGAGAATTTATGGGAAAAATCAGTAGGTTAAAGTAGGTTAAATATAATGTTTGTGTTTACTTACAATAAAAAAAAATATCAAAGTCATGGGATCGTCAATCGTGCACAGGGCTGCACGACGTACCTGTATTCGGTCGGGAGGAAAACATCTGGCCCTACAAGACAAGAACTTCCACATGTTATGGTTTAGAGATGAAAGGACTTTGACTCTCTTTTTGACAATAAGTTGAAATCTAAACCACCACCAGATTACCTGATGGTACATTTCAGTTCAGATGTCCTTGGCATTTTGTGCGAAGTTGAAGTAATTCATACTCTTAATCGCTATTTATTACATTCCAAAGTGTTGGTCATGGCATGACTATTATTTATTCAATCCGTTGCCACGATGGTACTGGCGCAAAGCGAAATTAGTTAACAAGGTTGATGGCACACGCAAAGTTGTAAATCGGCCTGTAAAGCAATAACTTACACGAGAGGGGTCTGGCCTCAAGGCACCCAACAAGTACTTTTGCCCAGAGGCAGCTGTTTCATTATGGTGTAATATATCTTAACGATTTAGGTTATGCAGCATTCCTAAATAGCCTTCAGGGGGCTTTAAAAACCATGATGTGTTAATCATCAAACATTAATTTATATGTATTCCCAAATGACAAAATAAAATATATACGTTCAATTTTGTCCTTTTTTCAGTGCACTTTTACATTTGTTATGCCTATAGTAAGGCTTGGTTGGTAAAATGATTTACAGATTAAGCATGCACATTCATCGCGATATGATGCCGGTTAAACTTGTAGAGACAAGTCCATTCGCTGGAATCCGGGGATTATATCTAAGGGAGGGGGGGGGGTGATTCTATCCTCAGTGCTCGGGAGGATTTAGAGGTCAGTTTTTTGGAACATGAAGGGTCGTCCTGACCCTTGGTGCCAAGGGCAAGCTGGGAGGGGGCTACCCGTGTGGACTGTGTTATCCCCTGCTGGGTTATACCAGCGGAGGTAGGTTAGAGTTAGGTCCTGAGTCAGAGCTTGATTTCTTCCTTAGGGTGTGGAAGTCACTCTTGTGAACACCCTTATAGGACTGTTCCCACCACAGTTGCCTGTATGGGCGCAATTCCGCTTATAATAAGGGGAGGCTGCTCCTGTAGGCGGGTAGTGTTTATTGGGTTCCGCCGGTATGGGCTTGCTTTGTATAAATATATTTTGACAAAACTCGTCACAAAATGTAGTTACAGTCTAATAAATATATTGAAACAAACTATATTTTTATCAGATCACCAACAACAATCAAGATGACTTTTAGCTAGTTTATTTTCTGCAGATGGACTATAAAGATGGACTATGAACTATGACTTGATCATAAGCGCAATGGATATTAAATCCGTGGACTTAAAAATACATGACTGCGAACAAGCATGCACGAGTTGTCGCTCATGGAGTTGAAAGAATTTATCAGAACACGGTGATAAATAAGAATATGATAGATAGTTACTTCTTTTTATGAGCATGAGGTGAGGATAATCGCCGCGTGCTGGTAATATCATCTCTTGATTCTTGGCGTTATGATAAAAATCAATATTTGGGTTCTTTGAAAACTTAAAGAATTTAATCATTTTATATCATGTATTTGATAGGGTATTATTTTACTATACGGGCAGTCAAAGATAAAAAGTCATGAACGTAGCTTAATAATATGGTAGATGAGGCAAAAACATAGCTTTCTTTTTCCTTCAGAGAGTATATCTTGTGACTGTCTAATCTTTTATTTATTATCAATTGCAAGGCTAAGGCTTTCATTACATCGCCTAAGAGAAGAATAGTGCATTGAATGACATTACTTTTGGCTGAACATTTACCTTTTTTCCCACAATGCTCGCGAACGTTACATGTATCTCTATAGGAACCATGCGATACAGATGGCAGTGTTTACATGTATGTATAGAAAATGAGAATTTCTTTAGGTTTGTGGAGATCTGCATTTCTGTGTTCCATTTAAGGTTACGTATTAAAATTGTGTTTTATACTTATTCAACAAAGGGTTGCCATTTTGAAAACAATAAGTGCAAGAACGTGCAATTAAAGATTAGACATGATAATCGAATTCACTCATAAGTGTTTTTACACAGCAAAACTTTAATTATCATTCGACATCCGGAAGTTTTTTTTCTAAATTTTAATTCACACAGAGCTAGAGTACAAGGAAGATTACTTCATCTTTTATTCTTATCAATGGGTGGGTCGAGAATGATTAAGTTAGCCCTACGTATCAACATAATCTTAGCATTGGAAGCTATTTTGCTTTACATTGGATTTGCTGAAGAGGGACCTTGTGAACTGTAAGTGCTTTTGGTTTTGTGTACACGAACACGTGTAAGCCAATAAGACAAATCAAACGTCTTTTCCAATAGTTTATTTCGTACAGGTCCAGATTGTATGGAGGATCGTATAGTGGCTCTCCCAAGTCATTTCGCCGAGTATATTTTATATGATTACATACATAACACTCATTTACGTACAAGATAAACAAATTAATATTCAAGTAAACAAATTCCATAATTATTTGTACTATTAAGTTCTATAATAGATCATGATAAAATCCTGAAAACTCACAAAATAATTTATAATATAATATACATTTCTGCTGTCTTTGATTTAACGTCACAGTCTTATTTAAAAATTAATATAATGTTAACATAACATTTAGTAATGTTCAATTATTGTTCCTTTATCGGCTCCTCTAAATAGATGTACATCCTGGTTTTGTTTACGCTGTCCTTAATCCGATTAACAGTTTGTTTACTACTTCGAAAATGTCTCGGAAAAGTCTTGCACTTTCACATCCTGATCAGATTCCAGGTCAATGTACTTTATAGTAAGTACATTGTAAAAGGTCAATATATCATATCGTAAATATATTATAAAAAAAATAATCAATATCTTTATTATTATTAAATTAAAATAATTGTCTCTAACCCTATAGGTTTACATTCGTCCCCATGTAATAAGAAATTTCGAAAAGAAATTTCTGAATGAAAATAAGGACAATTATATTATTATAAATTACACTAATAGGAAGCAATTATATTAATCCATCCTACATAGGAAATCACTAAAACACGGTTCACTGAAATAATCGCATTATGTTCATAACGGTCATCGGTTGTAACTAGCGTTTCTGTGTTTTCCTCTTCTTAGTAGTCAATTTTCAGTGTACTTACTGATGAGAAGGAATAAAATTCATTTTGGATTACACAGTTATAATAACACATTTAAATACGGATATACACTGTTTCAATTTCTTCAAGTCCCATGGATGTATCGTAGGAAATATTGTCTTATTCCATCATGTAGGTGTTGTTTCCGTGCCAGATATTCACGTAAGATATGTATATCTTTGTGAATTGTTCACATTGAAAGTTATTTCTTCAATTCCTGTAATGGATACAATCCCGGAGATTTTGTCGATGACGGAGTGTATTTGTCGTCACTCTAAGCGGTAGTATCGCCTTTCATAGTAGAAGCCATCAATGGATCCCACTGGCGGATTTAGGGGGGGGCGTGGAGGGCGCACGCCCCCCCCCCCCCCCCTAAAATTTTCAAAGTATGCATGACTGTAGATGAGTTGATAAATTTTACATTGAAAAGTTAGCATTTTGTGTTTCACTTTATTAATAATTATGCCTGACTCAATGTTACATCTCATTGATACACCAGCTGTGCTATGCTGACTATAATTCTGCTGCTCTATAAACATTTACAAGATATCTTGTTATACTTTCATGTTAAATACTGAAATCTGATTGGTTAAGACGCAGTTAATAATATTTACTATTACCCTCAGCGTTAGCAACGCACTTGGCAACGGGTAATATTAAAAAATGTTACATGCGCGAAAATTATGGCGTACGGTTCGCTGTAGAATTCACGTTATTCCTATATAAAAGCAGTAAAATTTTCTTAAAAATTTTAAAAAAGACATTCAGTATAACAAAATAAATAGTGCCTGTTTGGGAGGATAACAGTTGAAATTGACACCCCTCGAAAACCATTGTCAACCTCCGCTTCGCGTCGGTTGACAATGGTTTTCTCGGGGTGTCAATTTCAACTGTTACCCTCCCAAACAGGCACTATTTATATAATATTGACGCAAGCGTCAAATGGGCCGCAAAAATATAATTGTTGTATGAATCATTGGTTGTTTACATAAAAACACACCACAAAGAAGAAAATAAGAGTTGGTTGTACTAATTTTTGTGGTAAATTTTAATATACTTTCAGCACCTTGTTTTAAAGTTTAACATTTTACTATTATCATTAAGAATCGATTTCGTTACCGTAAGCATTTCTAACGGAAATTGTATGATCATTGTCATAGTATGAAGTAATGGAGAACACATTGATTTGTACATTACTCTAATACAAAGTTCAACTCATCATTTTTCTCTTGGTGATTATGTATTTTAAACCATTTTGGTTTTTGTTGTTGTTGCATTGTATTGAATGAAAACTTAATGCATTAGTTTAATATATGATTTCAAGGGACCTCATAATAAAATAAAAATTGATTAGTTCAAATTTTCCAGTCGATTCAAATTTTCTTTTCTGTCATATTCTTGCGTAAATAATTGATATAATGTCATTTCATATTTTCTACCACATTTTACATGGAAATATAATAAATACACACGCAAAGTCATTTTATTTGACACGGCACATAGAAATTCAAATATATCATTTATATAAAATTTAATGACATTCAGGTCTTTAGTATTTCAGGTCTTTAGTATGTCCCGCATACCGATCCTGATGCATTGTTTTGAAAAGAATGAAGAACTCCGAAATTTTCCAAATAGACTATAGTCTCGATAAAAACGCGCCAAATACGACAATCTACTAAGTATGACCTACTTTTCATTTACGAGTAAAACAAAAAATATGTGATATTTTCTAAAAGGCATAAAACATATTTCTACATACAAATTTACTTTTAATTGATTAAAATAAGCATAGTATTATTTCTATTAAAAAAGAACTATTCCGCAGAAACGCAGTAACAATATTTAAATGTGTATCAAATAACGGACCGCCTTCCAGCGGCCCGTAATAAACCTCTGATCCTAATGCATGTTGACAGGTTCTGATAACAAACCAATTAAACTGTGTTTAAAACAAGCTGTGTTGGTCATTTCATTTTAGTATACCCCCGCTCCGAAGGAGAGGGGGTATACTGTTTTACCCTTGTGTGTCTGTCTGTCCGTCCGTCTGTCTGTCCGTCCGTAACAAAAATTTCTGTCGCATTTATCTCAGCAACTATTTATCGCAGATGCTTGAAATTTTAACACAGTGTTTGTAAACTAAAGGCATGCCATACCGTGGGATATATTTTTGTACCAATCGGACGTCAACTTCCTGTTAAATGACGACTTTGCTTATTTTTTAACCAAAATTTTCAAACAAATTTTCGTCAAAGATTTCTCAGCAACTATTTATTGCAGATGCTTGAAATTTTAACACAGTGTTTGTTAAGGCATGCCATATCCTGGGATATATTTTTGTACCAATCAGACGTCAACTTCCTGTTAAATGACGACTTTGCTTATTTTTTAGCCAAAATTTTCAAACAAATTTTCGTCAAAGATTTCTCAGCAACTGTTTATTGCAGATGCTTGAAATTTTTACACAGTATTTGTATAGGCATGTCATATTGTGGGATATATTTTTGTACCAATCAGACGTCAACTTCCTGTTAAATGACGACTTTGTTTATTTTTAGCAAAACTTTTCAAACAAATTTCCGTCAAAGAATTTTCAGCAACTGTTTATCGCAGATGCTTGAAATTTTTACACAGTGTTTTTTAAGGCATGCCATATCGTGGGATGTATTTTTGTACCAATCAGACGTCAACTTCTTGTTAAATGACGACTTTGTTTATTTTTTGCCAAAATTTTCAAACAAATTTCCGCCAAAGAATTCTCAGCAACTATTTACTGCAGATGCTTGAAATTTTAACACACTATTTGTTTAGGCATGCCATATTGTGGGATATATTTTTGTACCAATCAGACGTCAACTTCCTGTTAAATGACGACTTTGCTTATTTTTTAACCAAAATTTTCAAACAAATTTTCGTCAAAGATTTCTCAGCAACTATTTATTGCAGATGCTTGAAATTTTAACACAGTGTTTGTTAAGGCATGCCATATCCTGGGATATATTTTTGTACCAATCAGACGTCAACTTCCTGTTAAATGACGACTTTGCTTATTTTTTAGCCAAAATTTTCAAACAAATTTTCGTCAAAGATTTCTCAGCAACTGTTTATTGCAGATGCTTGAAATTTTTACACAGTATTTGTATAGGCATGTCATATTGTGGGATATATTTTTGTACCAATCAGACGTCAACTTCCTGTTAAATGACGACTTTGTTTATTTTTAGCAAAACTTTTCAAACAAATTTCCGTCAAAGAATTTTCAGCAACTGTTTATCGCAGATGCTTGAAATTTTTACACAGTGTTTTTTAAGGCATGCCATATCGTGGGATGTATTTTTGTACCAATCAGACGTCAACTTCTTGTTAAATGACGACTTTGTTTATTTTTTGCCAAAATTTTCAAACAAATTTCCGCCAAAGAATTCTCAGCAACTATTTACTGCAGATGCTTGAAATTTTAACACACTATTTGTTTAGGCATGCCATATTGTGGGATATATTTTTGTACCAATCAGACGTCAACTTCCTGTTAAATGACGACTTTGCTTATTTTTTAACAAAATTTTCAAACAAAATTTCGTCAAAGATTTCTCAGCAACTATTTATCGCAGATGCTTGAAATTTTAACACAATATTTGTATAGGCATGCCATATCGTGGGATATATTTCTGTACCAATCGGGTGTCAACTTCCTGTTAAATGACGACTTTGTTTATTTTTAGCCAACATTTTAAAACAAATTTTCGTCAAAGATTTCTCAGCAGCTATTTATTGCAGATGCTTGAAATTTTAACACACTATTTGTTTTGGCATGCCATATTGTGGGATATATTTTTGTATCAATCGGACGTCAACTTCCTGTTAAATAATGACTGTGTTTATTTTTTGCCAAAATTTTCAAACAAATTTTCGTCAAAGATTTCTCAGCAGCTATTTATCGCAGATGCTTGAAATTTTTACACAGTGTTTGTTTAGGCATGCTATATTGTGGGATATATTTCTGTACCAATCGGATGCCAGCTTTCTGTTAAATGTCGACTTTGCTTATTTTGCATATTCACATCAGAGCGGGGGTATCACTAGTGAGCATTGGCTCACAGATATCTTGTTATACTTTCATGTTAATTACTGAAATCTGATTGGTTAAGACGCAGTTGATAATCCGTCCTATTACCCTCAGCGTTAGCAACACACTTGGCAATGGTTAACACAACGCATGCGCGTAAATTATGCGCATACAGTTCGCCGTAAAATTCACGTCATTTCTACATTAAAGCAGTAAGAAATTTTCTTTGACAATGGTTTCCTCGGGGTGTCAATTTCAACTGTTACCCTCCCAAACAGGCACTATTTATATAATGGTGGCTGCATCAAATTCCCCAGGGCCCTGAACTTGGGGCTTCGACCAAGAATCGACTGGAAATCTCTGCAGTTTTGTTTCAAGTGTAGACTGTGCTGTCATTTCCCTATTGCGACGCAAGCAAAAATTTCTGAATATTTAAAGCTGGTCGAAGGTAAATATATAATTGCATTTAAAACCAGATGGTCTATGTGCAATCATTAATTAATTACTGTATTATTTATTACTGATTTTAGAATTTTTTTCTAGGTAGATAGACTATTTTAATATAAGAATATTGAAGATTTGATGCATCAGATATTTCTAACAGCTAATAGGGGGTCGGATATCGTCACGTCATTAGAATGTTATAACTTTGATAACCTGGTTCATTTTGGGAGTTCATAAATGCCTAAAATATTTTGTTTTTAATCCAATACATGTATTAGGTATAAGTAACAATAAGGGCCAATTCATATTTACGATTTATCAAGAGTTATCTGCGCTCTACGATGGGAGGAGAGCGAAATAATGCTCTGATGCTTTTGTTTATACATAAAGACATCAAGGTAGATGTCAGTAAAATCATTGACATATTTGTTTCCAGAAATCCAAGACGGATGTTGCTTGAAAATCCAACTGGTGATTAAAAGAAATGAAAACTTTATCTTGTTTGTTTATTTGTATTGCTTATTTCATCTTTTAAAAGTGTACATAACTAAAAAAAATACCAATATTTTGAGCCTGGTTTTACCTTCAAAATACACGAAAACCCAGGAGCTTCCGGGGGCGTCGCCCCCTGGTACCCCACCAGGGCTTTGCCCTGGACCCACGGGGGCCTCAAGGCGGCCCCCAGACCCCCTGCCTCAATAATTTTATCCACCCCCCTAACTACAAATCCTGTATCCGCCCCTGGATCCTGTATTCTTGAATTTCGATCCGACCCACAATGTTGTCCCAAATTGTTTATAAAGTCCTTTTTCTCTTGGATATACTGTTGTACCAGTTTAACTTCTTGGCCCAGTGTAAACACATCTCTCCAGTCCTTCTTGGCGTAAAGTTCTGTATCCTCGTCTATCGAAGGTGGTTTAGACACAGAATTCTCTCTACCCTTAAACTTAACTGACCACCTTTTTTTAGTTGTTTTGCATCGTTTACTTATTTGTTTTCGAAATTTAATAATAATACAAATCAAACAGAAAAGAGCCAAACATATTGCTAAATAGAACCAAGGCGATTGTAACCATTCTTCATGAGGCATAGACTTAAATTTCTCAAGTGACATTTCATTTATTAAATTTTGAATAGGAATTTCCTTAGTAGGTTTTAATTTCTCAGGTAATGATACCTTTTGGAACTTTTGGAAAATGTTCATTAAAAGAGTTCCACAAATCAATTCTTTTAAAATGAAAGTTTTTTACAAATTTATCAAATGAAGGTGAGAGATCAAACGTACTTTCCTTATTATAAAATGGAGGTAAGACCAATGAACCATGGAACGCAGTGCATCCCTGTCTTAACGTTAAAATATCAACTGGAGATTTAATGCTATATTGTTTAACTTTTGTATTACACTTGATGACAAACGATATTACTTTTAATGATATACTTAACCATTTTCCATCACTTAAATAAGTAATTCTTGGATCATTTTGATTAGGTTCAATGAGGATTTTACAGTGTTTGTTAATATCTTATTTTTTTCCTAAAAATTATTTTATGATACATTCTCTATTAACAGTGATAGGATAAAATGGACTATTTAATGGACAGAAATTACCTTCTTGTTTGATACATTGTTCCAATATTCATTATTATTTAAAATAGCAAAAGTGGTGCGAATATCATCTACTGCAATTGCGTTACCTCTCTTCTCATATTTGGCCCAAAAAAATAGTTTAATTATTATTTTGGTTTGGTATAGGAAGAGTATGCATTTCATATAATTCAAACGTTTTTCCCCTATCTAATAACGGAATTCACAATACAATGACAAGACGATCGTATTCAAGGTAAAACTTTATAAAAAGACCACAACAAAATTTGTTCTACAATTAAAAAAGCATACCTATACTTGTAACATTTTCCCCATCATCTTAATCAATTGTTTAACAGCAAGTTTGTCACTTGTATCCCCATTACACACTTTATCGTTCTGAGACTTTCTAGATTTTCCTTCTGGCTTAAACCTTTGTTTTATGGTTTCCATACATCCCTTCTTTAATTTATTAATACTTGTTCTTGGTGTTATAGGTGGTTTTACTTTATCATTGAAGCCTATTTTCAAAATGTGGTTATCATGTACATTCTTTACTTCATCAATTTCCATTTCCTGTTCTATTTCTTATTGTTCTGGTGAATCACTTATTTCAGCATTTACATTTAACCTATTTTGCTCGTCTTCGGAGTCAGAAGCAGTCGACTGTCGGTCTTTATCAATAGAAGAGTCGGAATCATATTCCATTTCGGATTGTAAATCTCGATCATTTATATTAGGTAACGTTAAAGTTTCATTATTATTTAGATTTTCTTGTAAATCTCGATCGTTTATTTTAGGTGACCTTAAAGTTTCATTATTATTTTGATTTTCTAGTGTATTTTCAATATCCGCGTGGTTGTTTAAAGCACGAGCGCGAATTTTTATTCTAAGTTCTTGCAACGGAATATCGTCCTCATCCGAAGAATTATCGCGTTCAACTCTGTTTTGACTTACCAGTCTCTGTAATGTTGTTTCTCCTTCCTCGTCCGAATTTTCTTCTTCGGACACATTTTCCGATGGAACTACCTACTGTGTTTGTCTTAAAACTCGTCCCCCAAAATTTTGTGGTATTTCCCATTCGTCTAATTTAGCAAGATGAAGGTGCCTAGCATGAGCTTTAGTTGTGGTACCATTAAGTTGGTTTTTAACTATAAAACTTATCGGTACTGTTTGTTCAATTATGCGGTAATATGGTACCAATCGTTTATCAAGCTTACCTGTTCTGCGATGATTTTTTAAATAGACAGGATCACCATGAAAAATTTCTTCATTACTTCCTTTATCAGCTTGTATTTTCTGCTTACGCTTAGCTTCTTTCAGATTTCTATGAACTTGAACAAATGATTTATGTTATTGTTGTAATGCAACCTGATTCTGATCTTCCCCCATGTACTTTCTTCGTGGTCTTAATATAGTATCTAAAGGTAAAACTACATCTCTATTGTACAACAGGAAAAATGGAGAGTATTTAGTGAACTCATTTACATGAAACCTGATTGCGGCCAAAGTTTGATTTAAATAAAGATTCCAAGTTTGTACGTCTTCTTGTATTTTTTTAGCCATAACATCATGAAGAGTTCTGTGAAACCTTTCTACCTTACCATTACCCTGTGGATTGTAATAAGAGGTAGTAATATGATGAATGTTTAATTCCCGGAGAGTGTCTTTCATTTTTTATTAACATTTTCGGTACCATTATCTGTCAAAAGTTGTAAAGGACATCCATAACGAGGAAATATCTCATCCAAAATTATGTGAACTATATTATCAGCTGATTTGTCCGCTACACAAAATGCTTCCGGCCAACCTGAGTAAATATCTATCAAGGACACAATGAATTTATTTCCGGAGAGAGTGGTTGGATAAGGCCCTGACACGTCAAGTGCAATCTTAACAAAAGGATAAGGGGGAATTCTGTTTCTTGTACCGGTGGATGACTTTTTCTGGAACTTCTAGTTTGACAAATTATACATTGTTCAATGTAACGAATTAACTTTTTGTATAAATTCGGAATATAATACTTTTCTCTTATTGCATCATAAGTTTTGTCTACTGCCATATGTCCTAAGTTGTCATGATATTGTTTTAAAGTAATTTCTTCTAATTATTGAGGAACATATAACCGTATGCCAAATAATATAAGAGTCCTTCAATCTCTAAAAACTTTTGTTCTTCAAATCGAGTAGCTTTTCCTTTTTCAATTCTTTCTTTTAATTTAACAATTTGTTCATCTTATTTTTGTAATTCTTGAACATTGATATGTTCTGGCAAATCTAAAAATGGCTTAATGAAATCATCATGTACCTTGAAATCAGAATTAACAAATAACTTAGATTCAAAACGATTGGAATTTATTGCACTGACTTCAAATGTGTTATCATTAACATCCGGTTCATTTTCATCCTTACCTTCTTTAATTTCCGGGGTATTAGACGGAAGTCTCGAAAACAGGTCTGCACAACAGTTATGCCTACCTTCAATATACTCAACCTTACAATTGTACCCAGCAAGACTTAATGCCCAGAGTTGTATTTTCTTGTTTTGCATAGGAGCATCCAATATATATTTCAAGGGTTTGTGGTCAGTTTTAATAGTAAAAGTGGCATTATGCAAATAATGATCAAGTTTTTGTAGTGCATATTGTATTGCATATGTTTCCCGTTCTATTGTGGACCATTTTTCTTGTGTCTTATTAAGTTTGTGAGAAAGATAATAAATGGGGTTCTCCTCTCCCTCATCTGTTTTCTGTGTTAAGCAAGCCCCAATACAATTGTTACTAACATCAGTACACAAAACATACGGTTTGTTGCCATCGGGGTATGCGAGTAAATGTACTACTGTTAAACTTTCTTTAAGAAAATCAAAAGCAAGTTGACATTGTTCTGTCCATTTAAATCGGGAATACTTACGTGTAAGATCTATCAGTGGTTAGGCAATCTTAGAAAAGGTTTGGTATTAAACGACGATAATAACTACACATACCAATAAAACCTCTAACCTCTCTTACTGTACCTGGTGCTGGTAGTGTATGAATAGCTTGTACTTTCTTTTGATCTGGTTTAACACCTTCTGAGCTTATTACAAAACCTAAATATTCTGTTTTCTGTTGGAAAAACTTACATTTCTTTAATTTTAACTTGAGACCATGTTCACGAATTCGACGAAATATCTCCTGAATGTGCTTTTGATGTTGAATGTGCTTTTGATGGCGGTTTTTGAGAATATAAGAACATCATCAAGATACGCGGTCGCGAATTTCTCACATCCCTGTAAAACAATGTTCATTAATTCCTGAAATACTGCTGGCGCATTACTTAAACCAAAAGGCATTCTATTAAACTGAAACAAACCTTTATGACACGCAAAAGCCGTCTTTTCTTTTCTTTCTTCATCTAATTGAACTTGCCAATACCCACTCTTTCAATCAAGTGTTGTAAAATATTTAGATTTATCTAATAAACTTAAAATATCATCAATGAGGGGTAACGGATATGACGCGGGTGTAACAATTTTATTTTATGACCGGAAGTCTACACACATTCTCTGAGTTCCATCTTTCTTTCCCACAACTACTAACGGAAATGACCATGGTGACTGCGATCTGGTGATTATTTTTGCAGCCAACGTTTTATCAATAGCTTTATCAATTGTTTGTCTTTTATTCAACGGAGTGCGATACGGTCTATTCTTAATAGGATGATGATTTCCTGTTTCAATTTTCATTTTAACAGTTTCAGTAAGCCCCAACTCAATATCATGCTTTGCAAATAAATCTTTATTGGCTTGAACTATGTCCAAAACGCAAGATTTATATTCTTCCGGCAAGTCAATCTCTTTAAAAGCTTCCGAATAACTGGAATTATTGTTGGATAAATTAATGTTATTTATCTCGCTTTTGTTCGCAGATTTTACTTTTCCGATAACAAATCCTCGTTTCAACGCGTACGCTTTGTTAGAGCGATTAACAACTAAGATTGAAACTTTACACGTTGTTCTGACTCTATCTACTGAATCTTTGATAAATAACCCTGGTTCATCATTAATGCATTCATCAATGTTTTGAATCTCGATTATATCACCATATTTTCTTTGAAAACCTGAGCTTAATTTTGCATGACAGACCACTGCTGTTTGTGGTTTAATTACAAGTTTTTTATTTATTCTCACCAAAGATGAAATATGAATATCTTCTTGTAATTTAACATATGTTTTTCCAATTTTTAAACACCCCAAATCAAAGTATATCCTGACTCCATTCATTCTTAACCAATCTCTTCCTAAAATGACACATCTATTAAGCCCTTCCGTTACATAAAAATTGTGAGACAGTGGAAGCCCATTCATTTTTAAGGAAATATTAACTCTACCTACAACTGAAGTTGATTCACCATTTGCCGCTTGTAAATAAGGTTTATTTACTTTAGGTGGAAAGCTTAAACTGTTGTACATTTTTCTACTAATTAGTGCTACTTCAGCCCCAGTATCAATTAAAGCCCTAAATTTATTTTTCTCAAATTTAACAAGACAAGAACTTGGATTCCCAGTTAAACTAATTTTATATACAATTTTTTTTATCACATTTATTCATTCTCTCTTCATCGGCTTCATCATGAAGAGAGACCCTTAGTTTTCCTGTTGTTTAGAATGTCGCCAAGAATTGTACGGAGGTTTGCATGCATTTTGATAACGAAAAGGTCTCCTCCCTTGATACATTTCAGGACAATTTCTACGAACATGACAGTATTTTCCACAATGCCAACACTGTAAATGACACCTTTCCCGTTCTAAATCATTTGAAATTTCTCTTACATGTACTCTGGATCTTTGTTGATTAGGATTTGATTTGTTCTCTGAAACTTGAAAAGGACAACATTTTGCTCTATGCCCAATTTTTCTACACCTGTGACATCGCTGATTTCGAAAATGATCAATTTCCATTGGTTCTTCTCTTCGAAAAATGTTTGATTTAATTTCGGGGAATTTTAATAAAAAATCATTTCCCACTGTACTGGTGGAATTTTGATTAAAGGACATGTCACCCCCGTTATCTTGAGATCTTAAAGCGAAACGTTTGCGCAAATTTTGCTCTCTCATTGCCACTTGTACCGCATTTTCTAATGTTTTAGGATTTTCTCTCAAAACTTTCATTCCCAACTGTTTTTGAATAATTTCATGGTCCAAATTTTCAGACGTGTATGCATCTTCCGCAACTTGTAAAATTCTCTCAGCAAATATTTGTACACTCTCATTGGAATTTTGTCTCATCTTTCTCATGATTGCCAATGCATGCTGTGAATCTGTTATTTCAGCAAATCTATTTTTCAAAAACTGTTTTAAATCATTCCAGCTAGGTAATTCACCCGAAGCATCTATTTCTGTCAAATATCTTTTAATAAAATCTCCCAAAGACCCTTTACAAGTTACATATGCTATTTTTGGAATATCTTCATTATTCATATCAGACATTTTTGCATATTTTTCTATATCTTTTATCCATTGTTTAGATTTTCCTGGATCCCCCTCAAATATTGTAATAACTTGATTAATAGGAACAGCAATTGCAGCAGTTACTGATTTAACCTGTTTTAAAATAGAATTCATCCATTCTTTAATATTTTTATCCTCATCATCATTCCTTACATTTCCTTTTCCACTTGTATACGTAAAGCAATTTGAATTCATTCCCCCATTACATTGATCATCCAAAATTTCAGTTTCTGACATTTGATTAGTTAAATCATCTATTGCTTTTGATAACTCATCCCCAAAAGATGGTACTTTCGCCATTTAAATTTTGACTTTAAAATTCAATTGTAAAAAAAAAAATTAGAATTTCAACTAGACACGATCTCGTTGCGAGCAACGAGTGGGTCTTCCGTCCGATTTTTGAATAGATTAAATTAAACTTATCACTTCAAAGATAAAATCGTAGATCTAAGCGAAAAATAGTAAAAAAAAAAAAATTGCAGCAATCGAGGCTTGAACCCGGGTCACCTGGGCCATGTCCACGACTCTATTGACTGAGCTACTCAGACTTTCGCTTCAGAACTTTGACGCTTAATTTCTCGAGAATGCCTGAATTACCCGAAAGCACCTTTTGCGAGCAACAAGTGGGTCTTTCGTTTGATTTTGAATTGATAAGGTTCAATTAAACTGTTGACATTTGGTACTATTTACTATCATATTAACTTCCTTTTCAACCTACACTGCGAAATGCAGATTTCCGGAAAACTTCATTTTTAAACTTCAATATCTCTGCAATGCGTTGTCCGATTTTAAAACGGTTTTTAGTCTTGTATTCAGTACAAAAATGTCAACAAAACGCATATGCTTTAAAATTCCAAAAATCGAAATATTAGAATCACTTTCGGTGACGACCGGACAATAGGGTCTAACGTTGGAAACGGAAGACCCTAATTAAAGTGGTCAGCTAAAATAAACTAGGTAGAACAGAAAACAGTATCTCACCTTTTTGCTTCTACAGGGTCTGTCAAAAAGCACTTCGCCAATCCTGGTCAGTGACGGCACCAATTTGACTTAGTAGATGTAAGCCAATAAGACAAATTAAACGTCTTTTCCAATAGTTTATTTGGTACAGGTCCAGATCGTATGGAGGATCGTATAGTGGCTCTCCCAAGAGTGCCGTCGAGTATATTTTAAAAGATTACATACATAACACTCATTTACGTACAAGATAAACAAATTAATATTCAAGTAAACAAATTCCATAATTATTTGTACTATTAAGTTCTATAATAGATCATGATAAAATCCTGAAAACTCACAAAATAATTTATAATATAATATAGATTTCTGCTGTCTTTAATTCAACGTCACAGTCTTATTTAAAAATTAATATAATGTTAACATAAATTTTAGTAATGTTCAATTATTGTTCCTTTATCGGCTCCTCTAAATAGATGTACATCCTGGTTTCGTTTACGCTGTCCTTAATCCGATTAACAGTTTGTTTACTACTTCGGAAATGTCTCGGAAAAGTCTTGCACTTTCACGTCCTGATCAGATTCCAGGTCAATGTACTTTATAGTAAGTACATTGTAAAAGGTCAATATATTATATCGTAAATATATTATAAAAAAAATAATCAATATGTTATTTATTATTAAATTAAAATAATTGTCTCTAACCCTATAGGTTTACACACGTATCAGTAACTGTATGTGTAAATTACACGTTACTTGATGTAAGTTATTTAATAAACTTCATACTACAGCTACATTAACAAAAGCTTATCAACCTGGTTTTATTTGATCACATTTGAAGGTCATAAATTCACAATTTTCCCCAAGGTGGTTTGTTTTTAAGGAAAAAAATGAAGTTATTTCTTCCCTAAAGCAATTGTCAATAAATCATATACATGTAATCATTTAGTGCAGTTGACGGAGGTCAACGAACTGAAAAGAAAGTCATTGCATTTGATACATGTACACTATCAACATTGTCGTTATGATGTTTATATAAGACTTAAGTATGAAAATCATAAACAGACCTAATTTGGAAATAACAACATTTCATGAAGAAAAAAAAACTAAAACTTAAACATGATGTTAAATATGTTTTTCGTATGTACAGTACCGATCAGATCCAACCTAATAGAACGTAAACCCCAATTAAACCCTGGGTTTATTTTCTGAGTTTACTCTGGGTTTACTTTGGGTTTACTAGAGTGGACCCAGAGTAAACCCAAAGTAAACCCAGAGTGGATACAGAGGGTAAACCCAGTCAGAAGCATACCCCTGAAAGCAGACGCTAACTGTGTATTCAGAATATACAACGGGTAGGAATTACAGGCAGCAGGATGGTAAGATAAAATACTAGTCTGTTTCACACTTCAGTGCATACAGTTGACCTCAAAAGCAATTTCAAAGAAAACCCCAAGTAAACCAAAGTAAACCCCGAGTGGACGCACATTTTCAAAAAGTAAACCCAGAGTAAACCGAAAAAGTAAACCAGGGGTTTAGTTGGGGTTTACTCTGGTGTTAGTTTGGGTCTGATCGGTACTGTACCTTTAGTTAGTAGTTTTATGTTAGTAAATGAAAAGCGCCAAACGTATGATTACGTTGCACCGGTGTGGCAGTAATTGTACCCGATTTTTTTTGTATTGACAACTATTTTTAAGGATGACATTAAGTATTTTGATATGATTTAAAACAGCTATTCAATCTCAAGATTTTGAGTATAACAGTCAAAATAAGACGCTAAATTGCCCATATGCCTCATTAACACCCCGGCGTTGCTTTTGCACTGTTTTCCAAGTCGAAACTATTTCAGTCCCATGGAATAATTTTTGATTAACAAAACCATTTATATACAACTATACCGATGTCCAACATTTATTTTACAGCCGTGAGAATAGAATATTAAAGAGTTTGTGATTAATTAACATCATATAATTTGCCTTGAGCAAGAAGTTTTTACGTATAACAACCAAGAGATGCCTATATGATCAACACAATACAGTTTTTTTTTAGTCTAAATGTACTCAAAATTGAAAACAAATACGACTTTTATTTCTTAAAAAACTTACTGTACGAATTAAATTGAATTTTGTTATGTATTAAGTAACCTTTTTGAACATAATATCGGCAAAAGTGAGTCAATTAGAAATGAGTTTGACGTAGATACTCAAATATCAAAAGTATTTCTGTGCACTTTTAAATGTATTTAAGGTGCTGCATGAATTTCCATGTCTTAGTTACACACGTTACACATGCCTTATCCTGTTTTTACAATTGGCCTTGATATATATGGAAAGAAAAATATATGTTTGAGTACATTTCAAATCCAGACTTTTAAATTTTACTGATTTCATGTTTGCATTATTACTGAACAAAAAGCAAATGCAAATCCAACTTATTTTTTCATTAAGATTGTATACTATTGTATACTGGATACTATTGGATAAAATGTAGCAAGCCCTGTCAGTATCCTTACTATGGATCAAAGTGTGGTCAACTGTGTTCTTGTGAGGAAGAAATTTGTGATCACATATTAAGTGGATGTAAAAGTTGCAAGTATATCAATGCCATTTGCAGCAGATGTTGAACTTTGCATCAAACGCTTTGTTTTCTACCTAGGAGTTATAACAAAGTAACTGTTTAGTTGGAGGACAAGTTCAGCAAACACACGTACCACATTTTTAATACAATTTTGTTTATAGTGAAGAAAAAAATTCCCAATTCAACTTTAATGTATTAGAAAAAAAACCTTAACAGACATAAAAAGATTATAAAAAATGCAATAATATAGCTTTATATAATAATAAGAATCTTCTGAGATAAGTCATCAACCTTGGTCGGGTCATTTTCCTGAAAATTTCCTTAAAAAACCCTGAGGTATATAGTAGTGTTTATACATGCACACTGTCTTTTATTATGTAAGGAGTGTTTTTTTCTAATATGATGAGAAAAAAAAAACATAAGGTGCTTGTAGACTGTGTTAAATGGTAAAAATTACAAGAGCAATGTGATACTTAACAAAATACTAACATATTGATTTGATTATGGGTATGTATTTCTTTTTAACGAGCATAAACTAATATTAATACATGCTACGATACAAAATAAGGCAAATGATTATCAAATGTTGATTCATTCATTTCATGTGCAAATTTGTAGAAATTTATAAAGCATGGTTTTTTGGTATTTGATATGATTTTTTTACAACGTCATTTTCAATATTGACAGTTCCATCCACCGAAAAGAATGTGAAAGAGTTGAGATGGCACATAAGTTAAAAAAAAATTAAACAAGAATAGAATTCCTGGGTCCCCCGCCGGTCAAGCAGTATACTAGTATCGACCAATGCTGATTTAGGAACTTGACCAAGGTATTAGTGGTATAAACATTTGGTATAAATTTCATGTAAATCCGTAAAATGTGTAGGCATGAGAGCGCTTACAAGGTGAATTTTGGGATAAAACGGAGTCATTATTGTGGTCAAAGTCCCATAACTCCAACAAAAAGTATCGACCAATGCTGATTTTCAATCTTGACCAAAGTATTTGTGGTATAAACATTTGGTATAAATTTAATGAAAATCCGTCAAAATTTGTAGGCATGAGAGCGCTTATAAGGTCAATTTTTGGATAAAACGGAGATATTATTGTGGTCAAAGTCCCATAACTCCAACAAAAAGTATCGATAAATGCTGATTTTCGATCTTGACCAAAGCATTAGTGGTATAAACATTTGGTATAAATTTAATGAAGATCCGTTAAAAGTTGTAGGCATGAGAGCGCTTACAAAAACGTGTGACGGACGGACACACGGACGGACGGACGCCCGGCATTTCAATGTCCCCGCTTTGCGTTGCAGCGGGGGACAAAAATTATTTCAGACATGAAACAAATATCCCTTTACTGCTCTCTGATGCGAATTTAATGCTACACGTAGCTGAATTTGTTATTCACTTTGATCATAAAATACTCGTAACTAGTTTGTCGAACTCATTCTTTAAATAGTCACTGATATTACAATAACAGACGTATATTTTTATACTTAAATCTAGACCTAGTGTAACGATTGTGCTTTTACTGTTTTAGACAATTTGTTATTGACCTCCGCTGATCATTTTTATTTGATAAATTAAAAAACACTGTTTGAAACAAATCAATATGCTACCGGAATTTTACAGACATGAAAATATTTAATGGTGTGTCTGCCACACGGGGAAGAAAACACCGGCGAATGACATTGCATGTACATTACAAACTAGATGCTGTCATTAGACAGTAATACCCGCACCAAGTGTTTGCCCCTAAATAACACTGATTTGTAACAGTTTAATTAAAAATGAAGGCCACATGCAAACTCCGGTAATACATTTAAAAATTATAATTTTCATAACTGAAGGGTGAGATCCCTTCCCATTTGATAATACACATGAGCAGCACTTTATGTGCAATTTGGGGTTGAACTGTTTGCAGTGAATTTTCAGTTAATCAATAATCTTAACATTTCATGTCATAGAAAGTATAACGGTCTATATAATTATTACAAACAAAATTAAAAATTAAATTATGCCCCCTCCCCGTGGCGGTTGCCGGTTTTAGATTTGCTTCTGTGTGCATACATATGTACATCACCGTGTGTACAGATTTGGAGAAGGGGTGGGAGTGAGGGGTCCAGACCCCCCCCCCATTAAAATTCATTTATATCAATTGTAAAATTACCAAAAATACACCTTGGACCCCAATGCCATTACAGACATGTAAACGCTCTAACCCACTGCGCTTCAATGTTAGGTAACATTATTTATGGGGTAAATATTTAATTAATATTTAATATACTTTATTGTTTATCTCAATAGGAAGTATACATTACAATATGCAGGTGTCCTGCACCATCTTAAAGCTGTTATTTACCTAATAAAATGGTGCAAGTGGATTTGAAGAATAGGTCTTAAACATACATGCATGTTACAAATAACTGATCTTTGTCTGAAGTTACGTACACAACACAGGTCTGCAGGTATCATTTGCGGGTACTAGTTTTACCCAGCTCTTCGATTAGATGGGTTCGCGTGTATACATACATGTCGGTGTTTTCCATATGCAGAAAAGGATTAGTTAAAGATCAGCTAAAGGAATTCATTATTGTGTTTTAATTGGATTATCATTATGATGTTGACCAATATAGGTAAGCATATTACATGTAGCAGCAGTATCACAATAAAATGAGATGCCAGCATATATAAGTTCTACTTTCACTTTTTAAACGTGATCTCCCTTTGACAGCATACTGTATCATCATCTTTTAATATTTAGATAAGCTTATCATCGTTACCTATTCTATCGCATTTGTAAAGTTTCTGTCATTTTAGTTGCAAAAGTTATTTTTTTCATTTGTCAGACTTGCACTATTGAGTTGAACCCATCTTGACCATGTATAAACAATTTCTTATTAAATTTGTGTATTACATGTAAGTAAGTGTACTAGACACTTAATTATCATTTTTATATGAGTTATAATAGGAAGGAAGGAGTATTTCTTTATTAATGTATTATAATGCATCAAATACAATGTAGGCCATGACCTTATGGGACTAGCTGTTCTGACCCCACGAAACAGGAAAATACAAAATATCTTCTAATGTCATTATGATGCATCAAACGGTGTAAAGTATTTTAATGACCCCCAGGTGTTGTCTTTAACTTGCTTTGCCCGAGTAAGTGCATAGGAGAGTTGATTAAAATCAACTCCCAATAATATAAAAGTATTTTATCTTATTCATATGTTACAGTAGTGTTTGATCCATGTGGGTAATTCCTAGCCTAATGATGTCACTGCTTTGTTTAAGAGACTTTGCATTTGCCCCAAATAGGCGAATACACATGCATATAACATTTTGTTTATAAATCTTAAAATTTGAATTAAGCAATTTCAAAATGTTAATGTGCATCAGGAGAGAAAAAGCAATCAAGAAATATTTTAAAAATTTGCTACTGCACACATGTAAGAATGTATTAAGAAGACTGAATATAAAGAACCAGGTAAGATTGGGGGGGGGGGGATAAATGTGGAGTATAAACATTTATAAATTGAATCATTTATTGTTATTAATTTTAACTTGTCAATGAATACTAGTTATTGATCCCAAGGTAGAAATATGACCTCTGATCGTATCTCAATAGATCATTTGTCAATTATGCAAGGTGTAATGTAATTTTGTTTAAGAATAACATTTTTTACCAGTTGTTAAAAGTTTTTAGACACCCAAATTTTATTTTGATTTAATAGATCATTCGACAATTAAGGGGGGGGGGGGGTATATTTGAGTTTGTTTGGGGGTGGGGGTTCCAAATTAAGTCATATATATGACAATTTTTTAATGTAATTTAAAACTAGATGCTGTCATTAGACAGTAATACCCGCACCATGTGTTTGCCCCTAAATAACACTGTTTTGTATCAGTTTAATTAAAAATGAAGGATATATGCAAGCTGCGGTAATACAATTAAAATTTATAATTTTCATAACTGAAGGATGAGATCCCTTCCCATTTGATAATACACATCGTGACATGAGCAGCACTTTATGTGCAATCTGGGGTTGAACTGTTTACAGTTTATTTTCAGTTAATCAATAATCTTATCATTTTATGTCATAGAAAGTATAATGGTCTACATAATTATTACAAACAAAATTAAAAAGTAAATTATGCCCCCTCCCCGTGGCAGTTGCCGGTTTTAGATTTGCTTCTGTGTGCCTACATGAACATCATCGTGTGCACAGATTTAGAGAAGGGGTGGGAGTGAGGGGTCCAGACCCCCCCCCCCCCCCCCATGAAAATTCATTTATATCAATTGTAAATTTACAAAAAATACACCTTGGACCCCAATGCCATTACAGACATGTAAACGCTCTAACCCACTGCGCTTCAATGTTAGGTAACATTATTTAGGAGGTAAATATTTAATTAATATTTAATATACTTTATTGTTTATCTCAATAGGAAGTATACATTACAATATGCAGGTGTCCTGCACCACCTTAAAGCTGTTATTTACCTAATAAAATAGTGCAAGTGGATTTGAAGAATAGGTCATAAAAATACATGCATGTTACAAATGAATGATCTTTGTCTGAAGTTACGTACACAACACAGGTCTGCATGTCTCATTAGCGGGTACTAGTTTTACCCAGCTCTTCGATTAGATGGGTTCACGTGTATATATACATGGGTGTTGCTAAAACGCGGAACGGAAAATGGAACGGAAAGCGGAACGGAAGGGAAAACGGAAAATCTTATCTAATGTTATTTACCTCATAGATTTGTTAATCATGCTAAAACGATATACTTTATGTACCTTTTTAATTTTTTTTGAAAGATTAGCAATATTAGATTATTTATTCAAGAATATTTATTTCCTCAAAATTAACAGTACATGCATTGACCACTATATTCTGTCCCAAAATATCCTCGATTCACTTTTTGCTGTATATTTATATATACCTCAGGGTTCAAGCGATTCTCTTTTAGAAGCATTAAACATTCTCATTATTCTTTTTTTAAAACGTCCTCTCTAGCTTATCAGCTGGTATAAATACACGGCTAAAAATAAAGAAGTCTACGGGGTTTTGCATTTCAACAGACCCGGATGATAGTGTTGAAAAATTGTGCAAGGTCTTCTGAGTCACTTCCAAATGGAGAAAAGATGTCAAAATTTTCCATTATAAATCGTCCAAATGTGCTGCATGAATATTTTGGGATCGACAGACTATAGTCCCAATATATTATCGGAAAATCAAACCAGGCAACGTCTAGAGCTCTCTATTCGGATCATATGTATCTAGCTGCTGGAATAAACAACTGCTTAGTAATGCAAACGTAAACAAAATTGCATTGCTAAAAATACTAATTCACAAATTACTAGTTTCACAAATTACCGGGTATTTTAATGTTTACTGTATTTTAATTTTTAATGCCGTCAGTCCTACAGTTTTTTTTCTACCATCTCAATGATACTGTATCGTCTGTATGATAAAAGATCGTCTAGAACACCAACATTTCAATTTTGATGTAAGTATATACATGTACATCATATTTGAAATATAAAAATACTCAAAACACGCATAAAACGCTTTCACTAACTGCGTACGTTACGCTGATATGCCAGCAATACCATATAAGAAAAATAAGTAAAAAGTTATAGCTAATTTGCTCGTTTAATCATGTTAATGTTTCACAATTCGTATATATTTTATTTTTCCGTTTCCGTACTCAACTAAAGCCGAATGAATACAATGCTATAATTGATAGACATTCATATGAATATTAATAAGATAACAACGTGTTGATAATCATTCATTAGATATAAATAAAAGATACAAAGTAAATCGTTTCTGGCCAGTCTATACCCTTTTTAAGCGATAAACGTGATGATATTTTCCATTCCGTTCTGCTTTCCGTTCCGTTTTCCGTTCCGCGTTTTAGCAACACCCATACATGCATGTCTGTGTTTTCCGTATGCAGAAAAGGAGTAGTTAAGATCAGCTGAAGGAATTCATTATTGTGTTTTAATTGGATTATCATTATGATGTTGACCAATTTAGGTAAGCATATTACATGTAGTAGCAGTAGCACAATATAATGAGATGCCAGCATACATATATGTTCTACTTTCACTTTCTAAATGTGACCTCCCTTTGACAGCATAGTGTATCATCATCTTTTAATATTTAAATAAGCTTATCATCGTTATCTATCCTATCGCATTTGTAAAATTTCTGTCATTTTAGTTGCAAAAGTTATTTTTTTTCATTTGTCAGACTGCATGCAGTATTGAGTTGACCCCATATTGACCCTGTATAAACAATTTCTTATTAAATTTGTGTATTACATGTAAGTAGGTGTAGACACTTATCATTTTTATATGAGTTATAATAGGAAGGGAGGAGTATTTCTTTCTTAATGTATTATGATGCATTAAAAACAATGTAGGTCATGGCCTTTATGGGACTGTTCTGACCCCACGAAACAGGAAAATACAAAATATCTTCTAATGTCATTATGATGCATCAAATGGTGTAAAGTACATTAATGACCCCCAGGTGTTGTCTTTAACCCCCCCCCCCCCCCCTGCCTTTATGAAATAGGAAATGATATGATACACTGTATTTTTTGTTAACTTCTGAGATCTGAGATCCTCATGCCTAAACCATATAATTTATTTTTGCTCTTTGTGTCATTGCGCATAAAATTGTATGTAGATTATGCCCCCTTGGAGACACCCTGACATTTTAGAACTAAAAATAATGATGTATTTTATCTTATTCATATGTTATACAGTAGTGTTTGATCCATATGGGTAAATCCTAGCCTAATGATGTCACTGCTTTGTTTAGAAGACTTTACAATTGCCCCAAATAGGCGAATACACATGGAAGTAATGCATATAACATTTTGTTTATAAATCTTAAAAATTGAATTAAGCAATTTCCAAAATGTAAATGTGAATCACGAGAGAAAAAGCAATCAAGAATCAAGATGATTTAAAATTTACTACTGTACACATGTAAGAATGTATTAAGAAGACTGAATCTTTATAACCAGGTTAGATTGGGGAGGGGGGGGGGTGAATGTGGAGTATAAACATTTATAATTTGAATCGTTTATTGTTATTAATTTTAACTTGTCAATGAATACTACTTATTGATCCCAAGGTAGAAACACTGTAAATTCCTTATATTACGCGAGTACTTAATTCCGCGATCCCGCTGGTTTGTATCAAATCGCGAGAATATAAAATCGCGAACGCTTAACTTTCTCCTTAATTTCTTTTAGTTTTCAACTCTCAGAAAATAATGGCGATATTTTAAAATCCGCGAGGGATGCTTCTCGCGATTTTACGCGGATATTAATTCCTCGCGTTTAATTAGGAATTTACAGTATGACCTCTGATCATATCTCAATAGATCATTTGTCAATTATGCAAGGTGTAAATAATTTTTTTTTAAGAATAACATTTTTTACCAGTTTATAAAAGTTTTTAGACACCCAAATTATATTTTGATTTTAATAGATCATTCGACAAGGGAGGGGGGGGGGGGCAGTTTATATTTGAGTTTGTTTGGGAGTGGGGGTTCCAAGTCATATATTTGACAATGTTTTAATGTAATTTAAAATGAGACTAAGCCATACTACAGTCATGAACATGAATAGTATAGAACAAAACACAAACTAATACATGTACATGTATATATACATAGGAAGTATTAGAAAACAGATGATTGATCTATATGTGGGTTCTTAAATTGAATCATATATCATGTACATATTATATTATTGTTTCTTTGTTCAAGGCATTTAAGATGGTATGTAGGTCATGATCCCAAGTGCTCTTCCTGAAATTATTAAATATCATAAAAACCATTGAGATCCCCACCTTAATCCAAAGATATTATTCCTCCTTAGGTCATGCAGGCGCATCAGATCATTATGGCATGTAAGTCATGACCCTAAGGGGTCATCCTGACCCCCTTAGAATCAGAAATTGTCAGTTATCTTTAAATTATTGATGTTTGATGATCCTATCTCTATTTAATCCTTATTATTAAGTCTCTCGAATTAAATTTGGATACTAATTGTTTTGTACGGTTCTTAATACGGTACATGTATTATTATTCATCTTCTTTTTCTTCTTTCCTGCTCTGAACTTGTTTCTCAGAGATGGCTGAACAGAACTGTACAAAACTCTAGGATATGATAGGCCTGCATATCTAGTTGTGCACCATGGTTTGATTTTTCTCATTTTGGGTTAGACAACCACTTTTCGGGGGAGGGGGGTGTCAAAAGGGTGGGGGGTCTAACATTGAACCTTGTAGGAAGAATCGTAGACTCTATTGTAAATGGTAACTTGAAAACGGACAAAGATAATAATATAGGGTTTTCATAATCATATATTGGCTGTTACTGGCAATATATAGGGTTTATTAGATCTGACCCCTGGGGTCATCCCCACCCCCCAGGAATTTGAAATTACCATATATCTCAGAAACTGTTATAATCATGACCCCTAAACCATATATATTCATGTTTCTGATGTCAAGGAGCATCAAATGTTATGTAGGTCATGGGCCCTGTGGGTGGTCCTGATCCCCTCAAACAGCAAGTCCCTTAATATCTTCAAAACAGTTGAGATCCCCACCCTTAAACCATATATATTCTTGTTCCTTGTGTCAAGGGGCATCAAACGGTATGTAGGTCATGGGCCCCGGGGTGGTCATGACCCCCCTTGAACAGGAAGTGCCCTAATATCTCGAAAACGGTTGAGATCCCCACCCCTTAACCATATATATTCTTGATCCTTAAAGGGCATCAAAAGGTATGTACCGGTAGGTAATGGGCCTCAGGGTTAAATTTAATTTTTCAAAACTGTAATGCACATCTATGGAACAGTTCCTATCGTATCCCAAGATATGATGTGTCTATCCATTAAATCATAAAAGGAGTTCTAGGATCTATGTTTTTTTGAAGTGATAAACGTCAATTTTCTGCTACTTTTTGACTCCCTGGATGAAATTTAAATTTTGAATACCTTACTGCACATCTATAGAACAGTCCCTATCATATCCCAAGATATGATTGTATATCAATTAAATCATAAGAGGATCTCTTGGATCAATGTTTGTTTTTTGAGTGATAAACGTCAATTTTCTGCTACTATTTGACTCCCTGGATGAAATTTAAATTTTTAAAACCTTATTGCACATCTATAGGACATCCCAAATTATATCCCAAGAGATGACGTAGCTACTCCAAAAGTTGTAAGAGGAGTTCTTGGAACCATATTTTTTTTGCCAAAAAACGTCATTTTTTGTTGCCCACTGATCCCCTTAATAAAAAAAAAATTCTGGAACCTGATCACGCCTCAATATGACACCCCCAATCATATTCTAGAAGATCATTTGGCTACTGCCAAAAAAAAATGACGTTTTTGAAACCAGTTTTTTTGTAAAAAAAAAACACGTCATTTTTTAGCCATTAAATGACCCCCAGGACAAAATTGAAAATTCCGAAACCTTATTGCGCATCTATAGGATACCCTAAAACATATTCCAAAAGATGATTTGTCTATTGTTGAAATTGTAGGTGGAGTTCGAGGAAGAAGGTTTTTTGTGAAAAAACGTCATTTTTTACCAATTATTTGACCCCCAGGACTAACAGAGAATTTTTGAAACCTTTTTACAAAACAACATGATACCCCAAATCAAACTCCAAGAGTTCAGTTTGCTGGTTTATAAGATGTAGGAGCAGTTTGAGAAAGTAAAACGTGACAGACGGACGGACGGACGGAACAGGGTAACAACAATATACCCGAACTTTCTTTAGAAAGTGCGGGTATAATAAGACTAAGCCATACTACAGTCATGAACATGAATAGTATAGAACAAAACACAAACTATTACATGTATATATACATACATGTCGGAAGTATTACAAAACATAGATTGATCTATATCTGGGTTCTTAACGAGGCCGAGTACAGAACGAGTACGCACGCTTTCGCGCAGCGTTTCATTTGTATTGTGACGTCAACTTTTTGCTTGGTTGACGCCATGGCGTGATAGTTTCAACTGTAGATATTCAGCGAAATTTGTTGAAAATGGCTCGTTTTAATGAGTAAAATTAATGTTATATTGTGGAATAAACATAACTGTCTCGAAGTAAAAGCTATATTTGGGCTCGGGTCGAAAACCTGAAGAGGGTTCAGCAGACCTAACCCTCTGTCACGTTTTCTAACCCGCCTATATATAGCTTAATTCATATATTTCAAGACAGTAACCATGTATTTTATATTAATGACCCTTAATATGTGATGTTATATATTTTTGTATTACTTAAATATGTCTGAATGCTTTAATAATACTGTAAAGATCACATTTTCCGCCTTTCTCAAATAAAAAATAGCCATTATCTGACAAATCTGGGAAATTGGGCATACAAAAATCAACTTTGATAAGACCCCTGGCACAAACCAGGAGGTAAAAGGTTTTTTTTATTTGACCATTAGATGCCTTTTAGCAATAACTTTAATATGTAGAACAGAAAAAGAAATCCCTAGGGCAGAAGTTTAAAAAATGTGCAAAATTGAAACATTTCAAGCGAAATCCCATAGGGTCCTATGTTAAAGATTAACAAACTTTGAGGTGACCCCCTAAACAAACGGTGTGGTAAATGTTTTATTTTTTAATCTTAAAATAATAATTATATAAATAGAAATTCAGGTAAAAAATTTCATTAAAAAATCTAGGGCAGAACTAATTAGACCCGGCCTCGTTAAATTGAATCATATATCATGTACATATTATATTATTGTTTCTTTGTTCAAGGCATTTCAGATGGTATGTAGGTCATGATCCCAAGTGCTCTTCCTGAAATTATCAAATATCATAAAAACCATTGAGATCCCCACCTTAATCCAAAGATATTATTCCTCCTTAGGTCATGGCGCATCAGATCATTATGGCATGTAAGTCATGACCCTAACAGGTGTCAAAAGGGTGTGGGGTCTAACATTGAACCTTTGAGGAAGAATCGTAGACTCTATTTTAAATGATAACTTGAAAACGGACAAAGATAATAATATAGGGTTTTCATAATCATATATTGACTGTTAATGCCAATATATAGGGTTTATTAGATCTGACCCCTGGGGTCATCCCCACCCCCCAGGAATTTGAAATTACCATATATCTCAGAAACTGTTATAATCATGACCCCTAAACCATATATATTAATGTTTCTGATATCAAGGGGCATCAAATGTTATTCAGGTCATGGGCCCTGTGGGTGGTCCTGACCCCCTCAAACAGCAAGTCCATTAATATCTTCAAAACAGTTGAGATCCCCACCCTTAAACCATATATATTCTTGTTCCTTGTGTCAAGGGGCATCAACCGGTATGTAGGTCATGGGCCCCGGGGGTGGTCATGACCCCCCCCCTCGAACAGGAAGTACACGAATATCTCGAAAACGGTTGAGATTCCCACCCCTTAACCATATATATTCTTGATCCTTAAAGGGCATCAAAAGATATGTAGATAATGGGCCTCAAATTTTTCAAAACCGTAATGCACATCTACATTGATCTATGGAACAGTTCCTATCATATCCCAAGATATGACGTGTCTATCCATTAAATCATAAGAGAGGTTTTTGGATCTATGGTGTTTTTTGAGTGATAAACGTCAATTTTCTGCTACTATTTGACTCCCTGGATGAAATTTAGATTTTTAAAATCTTATTGCACATCTATAGGACAGCCCCAATTATATCCCAAGAGATGACGTAGCTACCCCAAAAGTTGTAAGAGGAGTTCTGGGAACCATACTTTTTTTTGCAAAAAACGTCATTATTTGTTGCCCACTGATCCCCTTAATATAAAAAAAAAATTCTGGAACCTGATCACCCTTCAATATGACACCCCCAATCATATTCTAGAAGATCATTTGGCTACTGCAAAAAGAAAATGACGTTTTTTTAACCAGTTTTTTTTTTGTAAAAAAACGCCATTTTTTAGCAATTAATTGACCCCCAGGACAAAATTGAAAATTCCGAAACCTTATTGCGCATCTATAGGATACCCTAAAACATATTCCAAGAGATGATTTGTCTACTGTTGAAAATGTAGGAGGAATTCGAGGAAGAAGGTTTTTTGTGAAAAAACGTCATTTTTTACCAATTATTTGATAATTATTTGACCCCCAGGACTACCAGAGAATTTTTGAAACCTTTTTACAAAACAACATTACATCCCAAATCAAACTCTAAGAGTAACAACAATATACCCGAATTTTCTTTAGAAAGTGCGCGCATAAAAATACTTCTAATAAGCCGTATTATAGATGATGTCTATGTGCATATATTCATCGATTATCAGTACAGTAATTAACTTTATTATTGTTCCCTTACTTTACATTGGAGATGCTGAAGAAGGGCCATGTAGCTGGTAAGGTTTTAGTCTGAGGATGGCCAGGTACATGCTTAAGTAAATGTAAGATGGAAATACATATAAACAGGGAATATTCGGTATGATTTCATTTTGAGAAGCCATCTCGTTGTCAAATCATTACTTGTTCAGTTAAAATAGACATGTTTTAAAGGTATTTATATTAAAGCTAATTTATGACAAGATGCAATGCATCCTAACAAATTACTGTTACTTTGCTATTTTTTTTATTAAAATTAGCGACTCAGAAGTAAGTGAAGTAATTTGTTCTTAGCTTGTATTTCATACATTTCAAAAGGTAAACACATTGTGTGTGTTTTTTTTTTTACCCTTTATCAAAATTTAAAGATACCCGTCTGGATGTTGTCCAAACACAGAATGAGATACAAAGAATACTATGTGCAAAGGTATGTGATACTTTGTGCTTTATGATAGATATTATAATCAAAGTACTGAAGAACTGACGGGAGTTGATTTTGTCGATGTTTGTTTATCTTAAAATCAATGATATGTTATTTGCATGACAAGTACATGTAGTTTCTAATTTGTATTTGAATTACGCACATTTTTATAATATGAATTTTTGGACTTTTCGACAAGAATGTCGATAAACCCTCATATGAATCGTCTTAAATAATATTTAGAGTAAAATTAATTAAATCAAACTATGTATCAGTAATACAAAATATTTCTCGAAAATTGAATGGATCCAAGCAATATTGAACTGTAGTCTCGTCCAACCAAACGCTCGGCTGACACCGTAAATCTCCGACAAACATTTACGGAGACAGCCGAGCGTCGAGTTGAACGAGACTATATTGAACTCTGGCGTAAGAATACATACGACTACGAAAAATATTTAAATTGTTCGTACCATTTAAAATCTGACTATTTTAAAGGTATATATATATATATATATATATATATATATATATATATATATATATATATATATATATATATATATATATAAGTTGCCGTGAAAAACAATGCTTAAGCATACATTACATCGAATTCATCAATCATTTTCAAGAACTAAGTCTTGTCAGCAGCGATGATTTGTGCTGAGGTCCAAACACTGTTTCACTTTTGGTTTGTCTGAGTAACTGCATAGGAGAGTTAATTTAAATCAACTCCCAAAAAGAAATGTAGCTCCTTAAGCGTACTTTTTTGCTTAAACAATGACAAAACAATTTAATTTAAACACATGGTCAACTACTAATAATGTGTCATTAAGTTGTTTAACTCGTCATTGTTGTTTATGTTTACTGTGCACATTGTTATTTCCGTTAATTGAAAAATAAATATATTTATCAATTTGAAAAAGAAATCCATTAAATTGCATTGTTAAACAACATTCTTAATTCAAACAAATTACCGAGAGGAACAGAATAGGGTAAAGTGGTGTCGGAAGCAAATTGAAAGTGGGGGGGGGGGGGGCTAGACTAACTCTCAGAAATCTTGACAAGCCAAAAAAAAGGTAATCCCCAAGATCATGAAAATCCTAATCCGGGGGGGGGGGGGGGGGGGGTATTCCTATAGTTACCTAAAAATAAAATCTTACCCCCCCCCTACTCCCCCCCCCCCCCCCTGTTCCGACGCCTATGGGGTAGTGGAAGATGTGTAACAGCAGGTTTGTGTAAAACGCTAGATAGTGAAAATAATCTTTTGACCTTGCACAAAATTATTTAATATTTCTCTATAATTTCTTTACGAAAGAATCAATTATCTCATACTTGTGGTGTATACTACTCGTACGATAACTCTTGTTTTATCGCAAGTGTGATGTTTTATTCATACTTCCGGTCCGAACTATTTTTGTCCCAGCCATTTTCAATAACGCTTTAGTGATCTAGTTTTTGAATTTTTCCGCGATAAGTGACTTTTTCACTTTTATAAATACAATTTATTTAAAATGGATTTTTTCAAAGATTTTGATAACAAATATGAAGATAAATTATAAGTTTGTAGTTAATAAATTAACTAGTGTTTCATAAAGTATATCCCGACGACGCAATGAAAACAGAATGCTTTGGTTAAAACGTAAGTGTTCATTTTCTAAAACTTTATAAAAACTTGTTCTCCTTTAAGTCAAAAAACAAGCATTTGCAACTGTGTGTATGTTTACCAACTTGTCATTCACACAGGAGTCTACGATTTTCCCAGAGGGTTTAATATTAGACCCCACACCCTTTACCCCCCCCCCCCCATCCTCCCCCAAACACAAATTAGTTGGCCAACCCCAAAGGAAAAAATTAAATCAATGTGCACAACCATATTTGCAGGTATGCGTGCATCATATTCTAGAGTTTGTACAATTCTGTTCAGCCATCTCCGGGAAACGCGATGGACAATTTTAGAGGAGAGAACAAAGCGAATGTAGAAGAACCGTACAAAAGCAATAGGTCTCCAAACTTCATTTGAGAGACTTTTTTTAATACACAAATGAATGACTTGAATTGTCAAGTTTGTTAACAAACACAAAGTTGCAAATACTCGATGGTTGTTAGTTTCTTTCCCAATATTTCCACCAAACAGCGTAGCGCAGTGGGTTAGAGAATTTACTACGGAATTTCATCTGTAAGTGATGGGTTCGAATCCCATTAATATGGTTAGATGACCCATACCACCGTAGAATGAATAAAAAATTGACATTTATTACAACTTATCGCTTCTAGGACCTCATGATGGGGCCTTATATACTAAGGGCAGAATGTGAAAAAAAAGTCTCGACTTCTTTATATGTGAAACAAAATTAAATGCAAAGTAATAGTGTCAAGACTTCCACTTGAATTACGAAATGCATGCTCCCTTTGTCAGGGATTCAGACGCTAGGACGGGGCCAATATGGTCAAATTGTGAAATCTATTAAATCTGAGGGCTAATTACATACATTCGGCGCGTCGTCGCGATCACGCAATAAACAGATTTTGTTTGTAAATTATATTATCATTTATATACTTTTATTATCATCGGCAACGATATTTCACTCTGCCTGAATGAGAAGTGAACAAGGATGGTAATTGAAGCACAAAGTAATCAATAATCCTGATATCAATGAGTTTGATTTAAATGAGACATTTGATGTTTTTTTCAATAGAAAACTATTGGAAACATTGAGTATATTAGAATGTAGAGATGGTGAATGAATAAGATAGAAAAATAAAACTGTTTTGATAGTGTGAAGTTTGTTTGTTTCATGTGAATAATACAATTTTACGTTTTTGAGTTCAAACTTCATGTTATTATCACATAATGTTTATAACACAAGTAATAAGCTTACCTCAAGAGCGTTGAAGGAGGGAAGCACAGTCGCTAGCTGATGTTACAAATATGTCTGGATGATGAGATAATTAAGTTCTCTGTACTCTAGTAATCATTGTAATACAGATAATTATAATATTATTAAAATAAATATATCAATGTCAGACATTTGTTTCCTATACGAGAAACGTAAAATTTATGATGATATGATATTATATATTATTCATGTCTCTATCTGAACAACCATCTACGCGGAGAAAGTGTACATTATCATAGATAAGTATTCGTTAATCATGTAAATTAATTATGATAAAAGAGAAGGGGTTCAAGCCTGGATAGGGGAACATTATATTATTTTATTACTCTGTGCGCATATGTGTAATAGTACCTTAGGTTAAATTGGCAAGAAGTTCTCACTTGATAAATAAATAAATACATATATATAACACAATATATTGCGAAAAGGAGCGGGAGAAATTAAAGTTATAGAAAATGTCTGTACAAGCAATGGGCCTTCTTGTTATAAAACCTTTATGATATTATTGTTCAGACGACTATTAGCTATGGAACGCCATAGCTGCCTTATGTGGCTATTTCGTTAGCTAATGGTGCTTTATTATATTACGCTGTGGTTATTTCATGTGAAGATAGTGCTTTATTACATGATAAGGGTGCCTTATTTTTTCAAGATGGCGCTTTATTATATGAAGATGGTGCTTTATTTCATGGATATATAATATTACTTCTTACAGTAAAAGCTGGAGACAAAACAATATTCTCGCATAAATACGATTAAAAATGCATAAATGCTTAATTAAACACAATTAAAATCTCAATTAGCTTTAATCAGAGATGGATAATTGAAAATAGTCATGCATTTATTTTTAAATGCATTTTTATTATAATTTTTATTTTTATTGTTTTCACAAAGATTGTCCACCTGGATAGTTTTGGATGAACTGCAGTAAGGCATGCCCATATCTTTTCTATGGTAACAATTGTAATCGTTCATGACCATGCAACGAAACAGAGTGTGATTTTAAGGACGGTTGCAGAAAAGGCAAGTAAAGTACGATAAGAAGGGGAATCGTGTACAATAAGGTAAACAAGTAAACAATCATTCCATTTTTTTTCGGTTTTTTTGTAATGACTTCTACCTTTATAACCAGACGTGCATTTAACCTCAAAATAAGAAAGAACCGCATTCGTTTGTTAATACATGTAGATACATCGACACCTCAAATTTAGATTATCCATACACAGTTAATGTTTTTAAAAATTGTAAAGCTATATACGAGTACGAAGAGAAAACAATAACATGGGCATGTGAGCAAGAATATACTTCTCTTAAAGCTGCTTGGTCACATTTTATATGACATTTTGTATACGCTTTTAAACGATGGTTATGCGTAGTATGGGTATAATGATAGACATTGCAGTAGTTTCCCGCTAATTAAGCCATACTTCAATCAAAAAACGTGTACAATTTATTTGTATATATTATAAAGCGATGAAATTAACACGCATTTAGAATACCGTACATTTCAAATTTACGTTAACTATTCTGGAAATTTATAATATGATTAAAAATAGTATATATATATATATATATATATATATATATATATATTGTTGCAGATACTAATAACACCACAATATAAAGTGTTACTTCAGTAGTACTAGGTAACATGAGTGATTTAAGCGTAGCGGAAGATGCTTGAAGAGATAGAGCTGTCATAGCCACAAAGGATTTGTTGAACATTTCTTTGATTTTTTTTCAGCAATTGTAGCTGTGTTATTTGTAGCAAACATTACACTGATTATTGTAGATAAACATTGGAGACGGATATAAATCACAAGTTCTGTGTATTTCCATTTTCTGTACAATATATCTGACGGCCAAATGTTCATAAATTCAATAGCTGTATTTTTGGTACAGTGACTACCCGTTAATACATGCTTTAGTTAAAGTTGTTGATAAAAGAGTCACTACGTGCTTTATTTGGATACAATAGTGCTGGTATTTTGAGCAATATTTGGACACGTGCCTTTTAATCAAGGTCAAAACCAATTAAAAGTAAAAGCCAAAAAGTTTGCACAGAAGAATTGAATCTCTTTTTCAGAATTAGAGAAAATGTCATGCTATTGACCTCACTTATTACATGTAACCTTGGTCAAATGTCCCAATTAGGTATCCTCATGACGGTCATATACTACAATTATATGTCCATGCATGTAAAGGTGAATTGTCTGTGGTTCCTTTTGCTATGAAATGTTTAACCCAAAATCGAAAAGTATGTGTCTCATGTGATATACAAGAATGTGATAACAGTTTTAGAACCGGTGATATTGAGAAAACAGGTTAAACTTTTTATTAAAACCATAAAAATGTGTTCTGTATTAGAAAAAAAGAACAAATTAGTATATGGTTAATTTTGAAATCAGCAGACTGCTGTTAAAGATTGTACGTTATTTGTGTATTTTGTTTTAGTTTTGGTTTAATTATTATAATGTTAAGGTTGTTTAACAAGGGAATCTTATGATAAATATAATAAATTATATCATACACTAGACTCTTCAATTTGTCCCATCGGATACTGTGTTACAATGTAGTCCCCAACACCCATTTGACCCCAAACCAACTTGACATGCAGGCATATAAAAAAAAAACAATGTTTATTAAGGGTAAACAATTTCAAAGAACTAAGTATGTAACATAGGAAAGTTTCTGCACCATGCCTCAAAATAACTTAACTTAATGCTTAACATTATATCAAACAACTGTTGTAGTTAATGTATTGTGTTGTGCATTTATAATCCATGAAAATTATTATTAAACTACATTATTTGTTACTTATACTATTATGCAGATTGTTCAATTTATTACGCTGTATTGTAGATATTTTCTATAAAACATTTATCGGCAATAAGATGTTTATCAAACGCAATTAAACCAACTTTGTATTAAGATAATTTTACAACACATGTATTCAAATTAGCAGTTTTAACATTTTTTTTTCTTACGGAAGACACATATTTGTACAATGCGCAGGTACATGATATATCTACAGAATTTCATGATTTATTTATAATTATAAGACGGTACTTTCGTCGAGTACATGGTCTATCCATTGGAATATTTATATAGTATTTATATACAGTATTTCATGATTTATTTATAATTATAAGACGGTACTTTTGTCGAGTACATGGTCTATCAATTGGAATATTTATTCATCACATAACTACATGTATAGTCATAGCTTCAACACAAATCAAAATACAGTGTACGCATGTTAATTATTCTCAGCGGAGGTCCAAGTTCTTTTGCATTTAAAACCCAAACATACACCTCCTTCATAAACGCAACTTAGACCCGGATAAATATTTACGTAACTTAGTTAGTAGGACTAAACTAAAATAAGCCCAAATCTAAGTGTTTTCTCTTTGAGAAACGGGCCTCAGAAATAACAACATTTACATCCACATATTTTGAGTTTATACGTATTTTGATCCCGAGGCTTCCCTATTTTTAGAAGCACAGCATGTCCTGAAATACCTGTACCATCATAAAATAGAGAGGTATTATCATATAAAGACAAAGTATCTGCATAAAATCGAAAAATTCCGCATATACAAAATATGATGATGAACAATTACATGTATTAGCATGTAACGTTGAAGTATAATTATATAACGTGTAAGTATCAGTATATATAATTATATACATGTAATAAGGAAGTATCATTCATTTCATAAGGCAGTTGAAACGATATATATTTAACACTTTTTAAAGTTATTTCATTTTCGTTACAACATCTTGAAATAGAAACAAAGTGTATATTTGAATGTATTGGATTGCGTGCTGATACTTAATACAACTTTATTAAGCATGCAAACATATTCAGCATATGAGGCAAGATTAGTCAAAAGCCGCACAAAAGTTAACTTAAGTTTGTAATTTTTCAGTCTATTGCAGCAAGGAATGTCTGCAACATATAATCACTCGTTCAATGATCATTCCCTCTCACTCCTCTGATACATCCTGCTAACTAATTACTTTTTTTTATTTTTATTTAAACAAATGGTCAATTATCTTGAGCGCTATGATGAGCACGAAAGAATCCTAGCAAACACAGCGGGTATCTCAATTCATTCTAAGTGATAATTTTTCCCTTGTCACAGAGATAAAAAGTCAATCTCATTCTAATCAAAAGTCACTTATACCAAATTATTAAGAACAACATTGAGCAGATTATATAACAAACAGTCAATAACAATTAAGAACAAAATTGAGCACACTATCTAAAAAATGACCTTAAAATATCAGTCGTCAACATACAAAGCTTTTTGTAAACTTTGACTTTCCGCTCTTTCGGGGTTATCACGTAGTGTTGTATTCGATTTACTTTTGTACACATACGTTATTTCTGCGCTTTTATCACCATTTCTATAACTTTCAATTAAAGGGACTTCAACAGGTTTTTGCTCATTTACTGCATTTTCTGTATTGGCTTCGGTTGCTGCAATTTTTTCCTCGTTTGAGACTGTCATTAAAAGAAACATGAGATTATAAAAATAAAACTATCAAATAGACAGGGCAATTAACGTATGGTGCTTTATGCACTTTAATTACAAGGTACCTGTTTCTTCAGTTGGTGTATTTCTTCCGATATTCATTTTCGAACATTCCCGGAGACCTATAAAACATTCATGTTATTGAATTGTTCCACCAGACTAGAAATATTATGTATCCTTTCGAGGTGAAAAAGTCTAGAATGACATATGTTTCTATATTCATTTTTGTAAATATAATTTTCTGAAAGACAAAATTAATAAAAAACGTCGATAGCAAGAAATGTATAGACAATACTGTTATTTACGGAATTTCTGTACATGTGTAAATGTAAATTGAACAAGAAATCGATCGCAACAATCACATATCGAAAGAAAGCAAACATATATTTCTTATACATTTTAAAACAAACTTTAATGAATTATCAAGAAAAACATATTGTGTCAAATAGTCAAAGGTTCGGTGCATAACCGCACACCAGCAGATTGCCGGTTACATGTATATGATATTAGTGAAAAAAATAGATTTGCTTAATTTTGAACATCTAGTTGAACTGTAGGATTTGTTATAAATTATGGTAATGTACTTACGTGACCATTTACGCCAGGTGAGTAAAGTCAAACAGCAAGTCAACAATAACAATACTATTACTGTCACAGTTACCTCCGTTGGGAAGTTCTGTTCTTTTTCACTACTACAACAAACATATTTTTTTAATACCACTGAATATTACTATTAATGGAATGGATGAATGGTAAACACTCAAGTTATTAGGAACCAATCGTTCAGTATTATGGGGTGATAATTTTTGTCGGGGCGTGGGCAAATGGTAGAATATATCTCTTATAATAATAATTACAATTTCTAGCAATTGTACGATTTATATTAAGATATTGACACATGTGATTTTCATATGTTTTAATTATGAACCCTGCATTCGCCCTAACTACATTTTATTAGCGTTTGTTGGAATGTACATTACAAAATCTATTCGTAGTGTTATCACAGACAATGACACTAAATATATAAATATCATTGATGAAAATGCCGGTTTAAGAAAACATTTTATTTTTAAGATATTAATCGAAACCTTGAAAATTCACAAAAATATGTATTGAGTGGAACGATGAATGGGATTAAAAATGATATGCTATGTACATGATGATAGTTAGTTTTACTTAGTACATTACACCACAACCAAGATTGCAAGCATCTCACTTATTTGATAAAGACATCCTCTAATCAAAACCAAAGGCATATCAGTCCCTGAAGTAGATTAAACAATACATCTGGACCATATAGCCCCCCCCCCCCCTACTTAAATAAAGAAAACTTGATGCAATTATTTGTATAAAGTCTGTATAGACTTTCAGATTTAACTAAAATAATATTCCAAGGTCAATGCAAATCCTTTACAGTTGTAAATAAATGGTGAAAAGAGAATTCAGCTTATATAAAATATTTGGTTTACCATTTATTTTATATCTAATGATACGTTGTTAATTATTACTCTATATAAGAATTCAAAAGTGCTTAATGCATATTTTGAATTTAATATTTAATATTTTTTAGATTAAAGAGACTTGGACACGATTGGACTTAACATTTTCAAATTTTATTTTTTTAATTTTGAAATTCAATGTTTTTAATCGTAAATATAGAAGTTTATAATACTGTGTCAAAATTTAAAAGTAAAATATAAAGTTACAATTCTTTGCTTTGTAACCAAAGCTCGAATATAGTGATTTTTAAATATGTGTTGTATTGGTGTACGTTTCAGTCAAATGTGTCTTTCCTTTGTTGATAATAGTCTTTATAAAGATATTGAATAAGCTTAAATTGGTTTTTACATGTCATTTTGTCTACGAAATGGTAATTCTATACATTACATTTTTGTAAACAACTATTAGACTCGATCTCCGTTTACATAACAATCATTTCTTGCCTTTGTATCTCGCTTGTAACTTGACTTTAACATTCAATATTATGGTCAATGATTTAAAATGCGTCAGTTAACCATTTTATACATAAAAAATAAAACTGTTGATCTTAAATCGTGTTCAAGTCCCTTTAAACGAGGCATTCTTGGGGTACATTTGCTATTTTTGTACCACTGCAGTTTAATGAGGGTCATTACTTATACAAGTCTTCAAAGGAGTTCATAAGACTATGTTTAAGTGACTTTAGATAAAGCAAATCTTTCAGGGGTACCATTAGGATATCAACATATATCATTGGTATGTACTATGAGGTAAATTGTATGGGGTTTATTTGGCGTAAAAAACCCCGCACCACTAATTTAAATTTTATAAGAAAGAGTGAATAAGGATTCGGTTAAAATCACAAAGGTTTGATATCACCCTAACAATTGACTTTTACAAGACAATAAAACAAGTCTTACAAGTACACGTGTACAGAATGGCTCGTCTTTTGTGAAGACTCAGCAGTATAAGGCTATAGGAGAAACTAGACTATTGAAGGCTCAAAAATACCTACATGTATTAACATCTATACCTTTCACTCATACCTAAACGTGTTTTCAAAGTCAATGCATACGTTCTACCAACAATTACTCTTTATGTTAAAAATGAGTAAAAAAGAACCAATAATAAACCAAACAATATATGAACTTTTTTTTAGAAGAAGAACTAATATTAATTCAAAATAATTGCTTACTTTTCTACTCAAAGTATAAGCCAGTCTAGGCAAAGTTGATAAAATATATTTTAGTTTAAGGATTTTATGTGTGTACCTTTTACTTAGACACTGAATTAGGATTTGCTGAATACTTACTTCATCACCAAAGGAGTCTAATCGAGACTGAGAGCATTTTACAAACTGCCTAATATTGGAACAGGGGTCATTAAGATCATTAACACTAGGTACGTTTTGGCTAAAAACAGGGTTAAGAAATACTCTTATTTAAAATCTAATGCACATTTACTATATGGTCAAAAGACTTCGCCTACAACAAATGACCAGCTCACCCTAAAGATATGATTTTCACAGTTATGATTACATATAAGGTTTCTTTACTTAACCTATATATCATTTATTAGGATTGAGTTTGTCTATCAAATATGCGGTACAGTTAAAAAAATAAAATATAAAACATTTTACTTTTTTACTGAGAAGAGGCAGTTTATGTTTTTAGTCTACAATGGTCGTCCAAGGGACGTTGAAAGACACGACCACCAAAGTTATACAAAAGAAAGTCACCTTGCTGAGTCAGAACACTTACAATCTAATAACTAAAAACTAAAGATATCATTATAAAATCTCAAAACCCTCGAATCAAATTACTCAATTACTACATGAAATAGCTCAATAAACTCAAATTCCATTTTAGAAAATTATGACTCTAAAAATCGATTATATAAAATCTAAAAAAAAAAAGATTGCGCTATCGAAAGCCGAATAAGATTAAAAATGAATTATTGAGAATGAAGGAAAATCAAAATCAATATCAGTATAACTCTAGTAAAAGTAGTTATTGAAAATTCTTGATTTTTTTTAATCCTGGTGATTTGTTAGTTAAGTTACTGCAATGTAATTATTAGGTACATACCTTGCAGGATGATAACCGCTATCCGCCTTCGTTATGGGCACATCAGTAACCTTGTTAACGTTCCTCGATATGTTTACTTTAGAACAGCAAGTTGCATCACGTTTGCCTCTCTTGGCATTGCAACAGGATTCAGATTTTCCAGTTGGAGTTGTGCTCTCTATATTAGTTTGGTGTGTTTGTGGCTTTGCCATTGGTTCAATACATGTATTATCTAAAATGAATTTCAAGTTATGTTATGAAAAAGAAACAAACTTGTATAGTGCAAAATATCATATCATCCATTTAAAAGGTCTTACATCTTATAGAATCAGCAGACTGATACTTGAAAGGACATTCTGAGCAAGGTTTGTTGTAATCTTCTACGACTCGTCCTACCCCTCTGTTGAACACAGCACAGCAGTTTCCTTGAAAATAAAAATAAATAAATAAATAAAACAACATGATCACTTTCTTAAACATATCATAGCTGTGAACAAGAGTAACAGTTAACGAACACCTTTGAATAATTCGTCATCAAGGCAAATCCTTGTTATTGATGTCTATGCAATTCCAAACCAAGAATACTCTTTTAAAAGAGAATTAAATTGAAAGAATTCCTAAAATTTCTTCCCAACTTCACACACTTGCCTAATCGCGCTCTTTATGCTCAATGAATTATGTGTATACATGTATTGTAAGAGTTCTGTCCACCCTTTTCAGAATCCGTTAAATTATATAATAATTATAAAAGCTGAAATTTATAAAAAAATTAAACAAAACGTATAATTGTAAATTAAGCACATTCTTCCGATAATTTTGGTTTGTGTGATGATTACAGAGTTTACTATGTTTTATACCTAGTGCATCTATAAACACTGTTATTTTTTTTTTTTTTTGCTTTGTCAAATACGTTGTTAAATTGATAAAGATAAAAACAATTTGCTTAGTTCGTGCTTCGAAAGTGCTTATTGTTCTGCCTTGTCAAGCTAGATAAACAAACGATTACTTCTTGTTCGAGAATTCAAGATTTAAGCTCATTAAATAAAGTGTTGCCCGAGAACTAAACTAGATTTGTTTCACCAGAACGTCTAATTGAAAATGCACAGACAAAACTGCCTTGTATTTCAATGGGATTTGTTTTATCAATATTCACAGGACGAAGCTCTGTCATTCAGTGAAATTAAAGATGACATAAAAAACATAGCTTTGCTAAATATTCAGTTACCAGTATTTTTCAGTCATCCATTGGATACCATTTTCCTATGGTTAATGTTTTTTTTTACTTGAAAGCATTAATGAATAAGTAGAGATAGTGGACATAGCTGAGTTTCTGTTACCTATCCCAGTAATTTGATACGGCTGTAGCTTTAGTTGTTTACCATAATTTAACCACATAAATGTGTTTGGGTAATGCAATTATCTGTCTACTGGAAGGTAGAACGTCTGCTTTTACATTTTCCTGTATGATACCTTAAATCACGAACTGCAAAATACATGGTATTGAAAGTTTAGCTTGTGGTTAGTTAAAAATGTAGTTTTGCTTGCTATGTTTTGGTATTCTTTCTTGATTGCAAAAAGGAATGAACGAATAATATTATCTTATCTTGTTGTAGAGAGACAGAAAAGGAGAAAGATAATACAGTAATTAAGATTATTTTTCTTACTTTATGAAAAGATCTAACCATTGAATGGACAACTTCATTAAAGCAATTTCCATTTACAATGTCATGCATATGAATCCATACAATATTAATGTTTAATAAAAAAAAAACCTATGTTTTATTTGAATATGTTTTGATTACAATTTTTTTAATACTGTGGACTCTTTTTTCGTGGGGATCAATGTTCGCGGGAAGCAAAAAATTCATGGTTTGTGGCGACGCATTTTTTCGTTGGTAGCAAATTCTTTTTCGTAGATAAATCTTAAACAAATGCATGTATATACGTTCGTTGGGAATTAAATATGTTGGTAAGAGATACCCACGAATGCCATCAAAATTGGTCTCCAACGAACAATGCAGATTCCACAGTATATGGGTTGAAAAGTAATATTTGATAAGATGTTAACCTAAGAATAACGGTCAAATATGATTAGGCCTGCATTGACAGATAGCAACAAGTTTTAAGTTATTATTTTTAATCTCAATGCAAGATAAAACTATATTTACAATTTTCGAAACACTTATATATTTCCATGTTTAACGTGAAACAGTTTTTTCGAGAAAAAAAGGCCTAATGACACAAAATTACACTTAAATGAAATTTAATAAATGTATTGTACATGCACCCACCTGTTATTAGACCTCTTGGAGCACATACTTCCACAAGTTTATCTTCATATCTAACACAATGGTACACTAATGGGTCTTCATTACATGGTGAGTATGTGTCACACATTTTTTCCCGTGACCTCCCTTCAATATCCGTTTCATTTCTTGGACAATTTTCTACTGGTTCAAGTGTTGCAAATGTTCCATGACATATATCACTCTGAATGAGATGAAAAGTGCATGTAATAAATATATTTAGCTATTCAAACTTGATCGTTCTTCTAATATACAATATCATTAGGTAAGTGATACAAAAAATAGTTTAAATTATGCTTTAGTACCACTCCTGCATGTAGCGCACATAATTATACGGGGGAGGGAGGATAACTTCATTTCTTTGATTAAACTTTGCATCTGTTCTTATTCAAGTATTTTCATTCTTGAATTATTGAATCATTGGTTGTTTTTTTAATTGTTTATATAAAAACCAAATCAAATCAAATTTCTATT